>NC_056731.1:1139950603-1139980603 GCF_019279795.1 Protopterus annectens
TGAAGTTGTCACTAGAAAAGCAATTACATTGTGTGTGAGTGGCCTTTCCTCTTCCTCATTTGGAGCTGTGATGTAACAGAGATACGTAGGACTTAGACTTCATACCATGCATATCCTTATCTCACATGATGTTTACTTTGTTTGATTTCTGCATTATATGGCTTGGATTCTCTTAACATGTTGTACTATGAGCATATTCCAAAGTTTTCTTTGGGTAAGTACACATTTTTGAAAAAACAGAACTTCTTTGGTAGTTGTTTTACCTTTCTTAAAGAACACACTTTTTACACCATTTTTTATTCACTGGAACACAATTGTGGCATGATGGACCTATATTTAGTATTTCATTAAGTTTACAGAATGGCAGGTATTTTGCATTGTAAATATGGAGAGTGAAATATTTCACAAAGTTATCTGCACAGTTCTCTAACTTATTACGCTATTCAAATCACAGAGAACTTCTCACTGATGGTGTGCTTGGAATTTATGTCAGTAGTTTGCCCTGCTCTGTAACTATCATTGTGAAGGTTTAGGTTGCAACCTTGTGAAGTTTTGTTTCTTAACATCTTAACATTTCCCATCAGGTAGAAGTGTAACAGATTTCTTCTCTAGGTATTCCTGGCCTCTTGTGTTTGTTGGTCATTTTGACAGATGCATCTATTGTGTTTTGTTATCTGTGCCCTTAATGGTTTAATGCTTTGCACAGGTACAACGTGCCTGGTCATAGGAATACTTTAAAAGACAAATCAGTAGACGTTTCTGAACACTAGAGCTATGGAGCACCAGTTATGTGTGGGATTGTTTAAGATGTCAGTCCCTGGAAAACCATTAATCACTGCAGAATTACCAAAACACACAAAATCTCATCACTGCTGAAACTATAAATGAACTTAATCTTTTATTTTTACTGCCCATCTTGCAAAAACTGCCACTAGGATTCTCCTAACATAATTATTATATTACTGATAAAACAAATATAGCTTCTTGGCGAAGATAATGAGCACTGAATAATGTACTGCAAGTAGTTCATTTCTATATTTTCTGACTGGATATTCGAAGATAGCACAAGTAATTAATAAAAATGAAGCTTCACTGCTACCTCTGATATGCAGCAATTATGCCTAGCAGGTACTGCCTGGTTAACAAAAGTGGATTAATAAGTATGTATGACATAATGTATAAAATGCAGGACAGCATTCATTTTATCTGCTTTATGTATGTAGATGTAAAACAGATATTTGCAGCAAGCAGTACAGTACAATACTGTACTGTAAAAATCCAGATTCATTATCATAGTACTGTCCAACTAATAAACATAAAATCTGGAAAACAGCACATTTGTACTGATCCACATTATCCGAAGTATTAGGTTTGCATCAGATCACTGGAACAAAGTTAAACAAGGGCAAATAATACAGAAAATTCTGTAGCAGGGTGTGGCAGTTCGTGTTTCACCCATGGTTATAAGAGAGCAGCCCAAGTGACCAGAATAATGCCACCTACCATGGGTAAACGTGTGAATTACCTACTGGTCTTCCATGGTATACTGCTAATTATCATTCCATTATTTAAAAATAAACATCTTGCCTTTTTTAAATAATGTCATTGTATAAAGCAAACCCCATTTTGTTTCCCTCTTTTCCCTATGTGTAAATTAATGCAATTTGGCAGGGACAACATATTGATTCATTCTTTGTGTGTGCGTGTGTGCGTGTGTGTGTGTGTGCGTGTGTGTGTGTGTGTGTGTGCGTGTGTGTGCATATGTGTGCGTGTGTGTGCGTGTGTGTGCGTGTGTGTGTGTGTGTGTGTGTGTGTGTCTGTGCACCACTGAACATGATGTAGTGCATGTATCAGGAGGTGATAGTGACTGAAACTGATGTAAAATACCATGTCTGAACTCTCTCTGAGTGCTACAAAAGAAAGCAGATGAAGAAAAAGACTATTAAATACTGTTGGTTATATTTCTCACTTAGCTGCATAGAAAAGGACAGACATATTTTAATGGTTTAGGAGTTGCATTGATCCATGTTCTCTGACTACCAAACTAGTTACTGAGGTAGTTTGGGTTTTGCTTCTTTAGTGGAGTGCTGTGCACTTCACCTTGGAGGTAGACCAAAGCTAATGTATACTTATTTGTTTGCTTATCTCATAAAAAACAAAACTAATTAGAGGATCATATGAGGTTACTAGGCTATTGGCACTGAGGCCCTTACAAGCCTAGCCAAGAATATAGCCCATGTTCTGACAAGTCAGCACCCAATGCCCCTGTCCAGCAGGAACACAGGTGGAATCAGAGGGGTGCATTTTCTATTCTCCATCCAGTTATCCAGGTTGCGCTTAAAAGGGTTTAATGAGGTAATCTGCTTGACAAGGAGAGGGAGTCTATTCCACAAAAATGGGAGTCTCTGGGACACAAATCTGTCCTGCCAACAGGTCCTATTGATATCACAGACTAGGTTGAGATTGCACATGCAGGTTACTCCAATGGAGCTTGACTTGTGAATATGCAGCAGTCCCATCAAGGTCGGGTCTGAGATTGCTATGAATGCCAGACAGATGTCACCTCTGAGGAGTCTGTATGAGACTGAGTAGAGGGACAGGGCTTTTAGCCTATCTGTGTAGGGTAGATGCTTGAGGCCCTGGATTCTCCTGGTGAGGAACCTCTGTTGTCTCTCCAGCTGCTGCATGTGCTTTGTGAGGTACATGCCAAACGGTGCATTGTACTCAATAATAGGTCTTATAAGGGAAGAATACAGAGATGTTATGACCTCCTTCTCCCTAGATAAGATACCCTTACTAATGAGGTGGGCCATGTAGAAAGCTTTCCATACAGTGTAGGCAATATGGTGGTCAAAATTCAGTTTGCTATCAGCCTGGGTGTCCAAGTCCCTCACAACTGATTGCATGCTTAGAACCTTGTTATTAATGTGATCATTTGTAAGGATGTCACTCTCCCCAAAGAGGATAATGATGCATTTTTTGGCATTCAGTTTGAGAACAATGTTTCTGGCACCAGTCATTTGTTTGGGTGAGACCCTCTTGGAGGATGTCCACATCACTAGGGGAACTGATGACAGCACCCAGCCTGCAGTCTTCTGCAAACTTGGTTAGCCATAGCTCACTGGTTTTGGCCTGCACCTCAGAAAAGTATATCCCAAACAACAGAGGTCCCAAGACTGATCCCTGGGGTACACAGCTTGTTATGGGTCTACTGCTTGAGGTGGCTTCCCCTATTTTGACTGGTGGGTTCTATCAGTGAGACAGTTTGCTACCCTTCTGGTAATATATGGATTGATGCCTAGTTGAGTGAGTTTATTGGACAAAGTTATAGGGAACCATATATTTATGAGAATTAATTAAGTGGTACACTTAACAGTCAAATACACACAGAGAATAAACTGCACAGAAGCAGAAAATAATCCTTTTAAATACATGGACTACAAAAGAGAAAAATCTGTCTCTGAAATTCCTTTTCGATGTAGTCTTAACTAAGGTGATTACTGACCCCCGGACTCAGCAAGCTCTGCATGGCGTGCAGAAATAGTGCAGGAGGTCCTGGAGGCAATATGGCTGCCGTGCGATCCAGGAATAAGCTCCAGGGACATGCACGAGCGCTCCTGCACTATTCATGCATGGACACAACTCCTGTATGCAAATTACCCCATTGTCAGGTGAAAACCATGCAAATGAGGTGAGTTTGTGATCCAGGAAGCTGTCAGCTGGCTGTGCAGGACTAGTGTAGTGTGCAAAAATGTACTCAGTTAATAACCGAGTACATTTCTGCAAACTACAAAACAGAGCCATGACAGCTCCAAATAAAGGGTGTATAATATGTATAATATGTGTAAAGCATGCCAATGGCCATATATATGGCCATTGGCATGGAAAACAGATGACAAAAGAAAAAAATAACTTTTATTTTTTTTAGCCGATTTTGGCGGGTCTATATTATAACTTCGAAGATGTAAAACTTCAAATGTTATACTATAGAACCCACTACATTGAAGGATGAAAATAGCGAAGCCCTGGAACATCGAAATCTTACCTAGGGCAATATTTCGGTGGGCCATTCCATGGCTTCGCTATTTCCTTCACTGTGGTGCGAGAGTTATGGACCTTAGGGTTAGGGTGCGGGTTGAGGTAAGTGGATAGTTAGTAATGTGTGTATGGTGTAGTGTAGGGTTGGGTTTTGTTAACTGTATGTGTGTTTATTAATTAGTTTGTTTGTGTATAGTTTCGTAGGGTATGTGTGCAATAGTTACGGACCTTAGGGTTAGTGTGCGGGTTAAGGTAAGTGGATAGTTAGTAATGTATGTATGGTTTAGTGTAGGGTTGGGTTTTGTTAACTGTATGTGTGTGGTTTATATATTTTGGCGAGCTTGTGTTGTGTGTATGTTTCTCGGAACAGCAAATTTTTTCCTTGGGAAAAATATTCACTATTCTGAGCGTTCGATGTTATCATAATTCAAAATTCCAAGTTTGAACTGGTGTTCGACATTTTGGAATTTCGAATATATGATATAGACCGAATTTTGGCTGTTTAAGTGTAGGGCAGCGGCGTACAAATGGGATCAAGCCGAAAAAAACAAAACAAAAAAAAAAACTGAAATAAGCATTTTAACCAAAATCACTATTTGCCATTATACTCAATGGCAGGCAGAAGAAAACATGGCCAGTGAATAGTGGTTGCTAAGGGGGAAGGATCAGTGTGGGACCTGTAACTATGCATTAGCAGGCAATCCTATGCAAAATAAGGGAATGATACTGAAGCCCAGTTTCCCCCTCAATGCTAGCCAGCACCCAACCATGTAAGTGCAGGAATAGCATGGTTCAAGCCTAAGAGTTAGCTGACATCATAGAGGGTGTGCTAGGAAAACTGCAAGCTTATTGGAGCCCTGTGGCTCGGGTTTGCCCTTAGCTTAGCAGAGCTAAGCAAGGGGGTGTGTCTGAGGCTGCCTAGCACTATTTACATTGCCTAAGTGGGTGTGCGTGCCACGCACCAGGTTTTAAAGGAAAAAACAAAGTAAACCAGGAAATAGCAGCTCTGTGCACATTTGAGCACTGTGTTTGTGCGGTGCACTCCCGGGTTTAAACAGGAAGGCAATGGGAAGGGAAACCAGCAGTAGGAAGGTAATCAAGAAGAACTAGGATAGCTGGCAGGTGAAATGTATCAGAATCAGCCAATTGCACAGTCAGTAGCCCAGCTCAGCTCAGCACAGTACTATAAACTATGCAAACACCTTTCCCTCTGATTTTTCCCACATACTTTACACCACTAGTGTACCCAAGTGGGGAAATTTTAACAAACAAAAGAAGCAAAATGAGAGGTGCTGCAGCAGCTATCATACATCAACATGTGGAAGAGGCTGAGGGTGGTGAGGATGAGAATGCTGTCGACCAACCCACAGTGAGGAGATGGAGAAGAATGTACAGACCCAGGGTAACCTACCAGGGGCTACATGAGCTAGAGATAGTGGAGCACTATAGGGTGGACAGGGACCTTCTACAGCAAATTGTTGAGCTGTGCCGGCCATGCCTGACACACAGAGCTAACAGAGGGGAACCCATCCCACTGGATACCAAGGTATGTGTAGGCCTAAGAATACTAGCCGCAGGTATCTTCCAAAGGCCAACTGGGGATATCATGGGGATCTCACAGACATCAGGCATCCAGGGTACTCCACCGGTTCCTGGATGCCATGTCAGCACATGCCGGTGAGCACATATATTTCCCCAACACCCGTGACGCATTGGCCAGCAATATGCATCTCTTCCACCAAATAGCAGAATACCCTGAGGTAGTGGGTGCTATAGACTGCACACACATATGCATCAAAGCACCACCTGGTGAGCAGGGTAGGGTATACATCAACCTCAAGGGCTTCCCCTCCATCAACTGCCAGGTCATGTGTGATACCCAGGGTATTATAATGAATGTGTGTGCTGGCTGCCCTGGAAGCTATCACAACTCCCACATCTGGCATCTGACACAGCCGTACCAGAGATTTGCCAAAGGGGACATCCCTTACGGTCACCTAGTGGGGGATGCTGGTTATGCACTGGAGCCATGGATGATGACATCCATCAGAATTGCACATGCACCCAAGCAAGAACTCCATAATGAGGCACACGCACAGACCAGAATCATAATAGAGCATGTGTTTGGGATGCTCAAGTCACAGTTCCGGTGCCTGGACACATCCGGTGGAGCCTTACAGTACTCACCAGCTACATGTATCCAAATTGTCATCATATGTGGCATGCTACACAATATGATCCTGTGGAAACAGCTGTAGCAGGAACAGCATGGGGCAAGGTCAAACAGCCCCCCCACCATTGCCAAGGCCTGCACAGGCACATAGTGACTCAAACAAGGAACAACCTGAGCCTGTCCCAGTAGGCAGAAGGAGGCATGCCCAGTATGCCCTGGCCTTGGCAAAGAGACAATGCATAGCACATACACAGACACAGTAGGGACCCAGGGAATGACACATCTCTCTGACTTGCACATACAGTAAAAGGGATGCCAAACGTGACACTACCTGTGCTTAACCATGTATAGGGGTGTACTATGTGCATCCGACATAGTCGGCCCTCCAGCACCATCCTCAATACTGGCACAGCCACAAGGTAAGTCACTTTTCCTACCAATTGCCAAATGGAGTAGTATGTGTTGTAACTTGTATCTATGGTATGGATGTGAGCATGCAAGGGAATCGGGTGGCTGAATGGGATGCAAGCAGATAGTAGACACCTATAGTGGCAACATGAGATCTGTAACAAATACTGGTGTCACTATAGTAGCCAGTACTAGACAAGGTGACAAAACTCACTGCAGGAAATGTGCTGGGCTACATGTGTGTCCATATGACGCACACATACCAGCCAGGGAGGCTCACATACCCAGCAACAGTCTCAGCCAGCAGGACAGGTGTAGACAGACACAAACAAAGGCTGTGCTAAGGCCTCTGATTGATGGCTATGGGTAACCTCCCCCAGGCCTACACAGACAGACTACAGCAGGTCAGGCAGTGGGATGTTAGTTCTGAAAGGTAAGAAGTCAGAAAATGAAATGTAGGTCAATCAAACCTAAGACCTGTAGTACACTGATATGCCTCTAGTCAGCATGATAGGTTAGAATACAAAATGAAATGGAGTACCTGACATACCAGTACAGTCATACAGTCATAGCAAATGTGTACAAGTGTCAGGTGTGCCCCCCCGATCCTATGTAGAAATGTAGTTACAGTCCAGTGTGCCCCCCAATTCTATGTAGAAATGTAGTAACAGTCAGGTGTGCCCCCCCAATCCTATGTAGAAATGTAGTAACAATCAGATGTGCCCCCCATTCCTATGTAGACACATAGTAACAGTCAGGTGTGCCCCCCACAATCCTATGTAGAAATGTAGTAACAGTCAGGTGTGTCCCCCCCACAATCTTATGTAGTTTGTAGTAACAGTCAGGTGTGTTCCCCACTCCACAATCCTATGTAGAAATGTAGTAACAGTCAAGTGTGCCCCCCAATCCTATGTAGAAATGTAGTAACAGTCAGGTGTGCCCCCAATCCTATGTAAACACATAGTAACTGTCAGGTGTGCCCCCCAATCCTATGTAGAAATGTAGTAACAGTCAGGTGTGCCCCCCCCACAATCCTATGTAGACACATAGTAACAGTCAGGTGTGCCCCCCTATCCTATGTAGAAATGTAGTAACAGTAAGGTGTGCCCCCAATCCTAAGTAGACATGTAGTAACACACAGGTGTGCCCCCCAATCCTATGTAGAAATGTAGTAACATGTATGTGTAGATATAATAACAGTGGAGCACAGATTACCTGAGCTGGCCAAGGTAGCAGGATAGATTGTAGCATGTGTACAATATGCAGGTTTGCATGTGTTAGGTAGGTGTGTGCTGTATATTATGTGAGAGTGGTCAGTATGTATGCATGGTGAGGTTTGTCCTGGTGGCCATTGCCCAGTACTGCCAATGACAGGGCCAAGTTCTCACAACTGCAGTGCCAAACACAATGCTTCCAAGTATAACACATCCCAGCAGTAAGCCATAGTAAATGTTTGGAAGTAATACGTGTCACCATCTGAAAGATGGACATGGCATGAATGTCGGCCCAGATATACAAGCAGTACACAGGGGGAAGTACCCCAGACAGTGTATAATATATAACTGTCAAATGGACACACCCTTGGAATTGTACATACAGGTCTGCAGCACATTATCTTGCCTTGTAGTAGGGAATACCGATGTCATCTGGCCAAACACTGGCAGACCACAAAGGTCATAGGAATGATGTATTGAGAAACAGCTGATGTCCCTGCACAAGCCAACATAAGTGAAATGCCCCATGCATATCTGTGAGTCAGATGCAAGTAGTGCCCATAGCACACATGCACCCAGCTCACCCCACCACCACCCATAGGTATCTCTCTGGTCTCATCCCTGCTGTTGGGAATGAGTACTATAAGACCCCCACCTGTGCATGTCAATAGCAAAAGAATGCAGTATGCAGAGCAGGTGTCCCATGCAGGTGTGTCCCTAGCTGTAAGCAGCACCCTGCCAGCATCCACACCACTGGATCAATACTGACAGAAAGTATTGGCATGAACACCTTGCACACCTACCCTGTCAACCCAAGGGAATATAGTGTATCGCAGTCTGGGACTGTAGGACTGACAGAATGCAATGGCCTGCTACAGCTGGCCTGCATCCTACCAAATGGCCTACAGACATCTGCCAAAGGTCTGTGTCCCATCTGTACTGCCAATGTATGTTATGTCATGGACTCCCAAATAACAACATAACACAGTCCACAGAACTCAAATGCAAGCCATGTGGATAAATCACAGTAACATGTCCACCATGTCCTACTGCATGAACTGTGGACCAACAACAAATTACTGCTGTGATGAGGTGATAACTATAGGGAAATTATCAGATAATGTTTGCATAATGTATGGAAGAAGACAGAATAATAGAGGGGGGGTGGGAGTATAGGCAGCATGGAGTGTGTGAAGTCCGAAACTCAGCCGTGTGCAAATACTATCCCTGGCTGCAAACACAAGAATGGGTGGCTACAAACCTGCTTGTAAACTACAATGTGTAGGGGTAATATCCAGAATTATGACCCCTGCCTTTGGGTAACCTGTGTGAATCTGTACAGCTGTGAGGTATGGCCATACTGTTACATCAATGGATGTACAAGCATGGGATCCTCTGCCACCACTATATCAAGGTGCTGAACTAGTTACACAGATCCAGCAGCAAATGTCCACATCTTCCCTCCCAGAATGGCATGTGTGTGCAAGAATATGTAGGCTGCTGACCACAATACTGGACACAGCTGCATTCACCCTGTGTTCCCCAGGACATCACTGCAAGCAAATATGTCTACCTGACAGTACTTGATGACATAAAACATCACAGTGTATAACAGTACATCTGTCTGAATATCTCTGCTAACACCAGGACCATGTAGCAGAAGCAACACAGACACAATTACCTACAGTAACCCACTATCCTTTGCCCATTTTGACCACATATTTTCAACTGATTTACAGATATTCTGCCGAAACAGTTTGCTAGCTGTAGGTGTAGAACACAAAAGTCTGCAATGGAGTATAATCTACCTGGAATGGATTCACACATTCAATACAAAAGGTCATACTGGGCATGCTCCCACACTTAGAGAAATGAAGGCCATGTCAGACAATAAAATACTGAAAGGTCATACTGGGCATGTTCAGACACTTAAAGAAATGAAGCCCATGTCTGGCAACAACAGTGGACCATACATATCTGACAGTCACAGATGTTAGTGCATACAATCCTCAGTACACACCAGTCATGCTTTGCACACACATTGGATAGGAATACACACATATATCCAAAGAAAACACACTATAATAGGCCTAAAGTACAAATACATAGATGTGTAGCAGAGAGTGACAGTGACAAAGAGCCTTCCATCATGAGGTCTGTCCCACCCAGCACACATCCAATTGGCTAAAACCACATGATGTGCAAATGTTAATCACTGTAGACATTTGCATCCGGAATCCCTCAGCATTATAGTGTATGTGGTGCTAGAGCTAGCTGTGCAACATGACTCCACAAGTCGGTAGCCATCTAGCAGTTGTATACATGTACCTGTGAAATATAAACTTGTGTGCGCCTGAGTGTGGTGTGTCTGCCTCTAGATGAATGGGTTATGGCCCATCCACACACACTGCACTCCCCATTGCCCTACTATGGCAAACCTGCTGATGTCTTCACCTTGAAATACACATTTGGGGAAGTAGTATTGCAGTAATCTCTGTGGTGCATCCTATAACTGTGTGATGTGCTAATTAGGTAGGAGCTCTAATCCCAGACGTGGCAACTGTGTGTGTCTGTGTGTTTGTTTGTGTAGCAATCAATGCTTTTTAGGCCAGTCACACTCACTACAATTTCAAATGCCCTACTTTGACATGCCTGCTGATGTCATTCACTTTGAGATACACCTTTGGGGAAAGAGTAGCCCAATAATCTCTGTGGCATGTCCTATAACTGTGTAATGCTGTAGTGTGATATATTAGTTATGTAGGAGTTCTATTCCCAAACATGGCAAATGTGGATGTTTGTGCATTTGTGTGTGTGTTTGTTTGTCTGTGTAGGGAGCAATGCTTTTGAGGCCATTCACAGTCACTACAACCTCCAGTACCCTTCTTTGGTAAGCCTGCTGATGTCATTCACTTTGAAATGCATCTTTGGGGAAGTCATAGACCACTAATCTCTGTGGCGTATCCTATAACTGTGTGATGCTGTAGTGTAATAAACTAGTTAGGTAGGAGTTCTTTTCCCAGACATGGCAAGTGTGGATGTTTGTCTGTATAGGGAGCAATGCTTTTGAGGCCATTTACAGTCACTACAAACTCCAGTGCCCATATTTGTCAAGCCTGCTGATGTCATTCACTTTTAAATACACCTTTGGGGAAGGAGTAGCCCAGTAATCTATGTGGCGTGTCCTATAACTATGTAACGCTGTAGTGTGTGAAACTAGTTAGGTAGGAGTTCTATGCCCAAACATGGCAACTGTAAAACTCTGTGCGTGTGCATGGAGGGAGCAATTTTTTTTAGCCATTCACAGTCACTATACACACCTACAAATGGGGAACATTGATAACTGTGCAGTAACAGAGACCTGATCCAAGCCTCTAGAGAGCACCCTTGCAATACCAGGTACAGCTCTCACCACACCTGTTGGCCACCAAACCAGGACCTAAACAATAAAGGTGGAGAAGTGTCTATATTCACCAAGGATATTCACACCACCAGGCTACTTGCCCAACAGAATGTGTCTGAAATACCCCCGGTGCAACTAACAGTAGGTTAGACTGCATTCCAAATTGTATAGCTTGCTACAGATCCCCCACCATGCCCCATGATACCCACTACAGCCTTTGAAACATACTGTGAAATATTACAATACAAGCAAACACCCTAATACTGGGTGAGTTACACTACCCTGCCATTAACTGGAAAAAAACTACTTGTGTGCCAACATATGTGCCCAACGATTATTGGAAGTCATAATTCCCAATGCCCTGGATAAAGTAACCCATAGTCCCACCAGGGGCTCAAATATCCTAAACCTGATCATTGCCAACATGGGACATCAATGCTCCACACCTATGGTCACCCCACTGGTGGTCAGGTATGCCCATGAGCTAATCACCCTTAACATCAACATCCCCCCCACACCCTAGTAAGGACACCTCCGTAACACACATCTCCAAAACCAATGTCATGCTACACATGTCAGACATGACTAACATTATGACACCCATGCAGAAGGGAACTGAAAGGACAACTGCTGAATCATTCATGAAGGCACTGTATGAGCACATCCACTCATGCATGAATCGTGCCATCCAATATTGAACTAAGATGTCCCCCTTCCAAGAAAATGATACCATTGTGGTGGGCCCCTGCCATACACATACTGTACAACAAAAGGGGGAAACTCTTGTAGAAATCTGGGACTTTCCAGGATGCAAAATACTCCCTTACCAGCTACAGTAAGAGGCAGAGATCCCTCATAACATCCACCAAAGCTAGCTATGAACATAATATAGCCACAGATGCCAAAGACAATTGCAAGCCGTTCCATAGCTATGTGAGGAATCTAAATGGCAATGCTCAGAACTTCTGTGAGTTACAACAGGATGGAACTAAATCTACTCCTCCCAGGGATATTGCCAATATTCTGGCAGATCAATTCAGTGCCAACTGCACCCCCTCCCAACCCCCAAAGGGCCCATCTCAACATGGATAGATTGCCATATGCTGGTAATAACAGCCACATAGGTAAAACCATTCTCTACAGAGCTATGACAACAGCAGCCATGGGACCAGTCAACATCCTGGGCTGTGTACTACATGTGCTGCAAACTGCACAGGCACCTCACCTACGTGCCATGTCTAATCATAGCCACACCTCAGGCTTTGTGCCCACTGTGTGGCACACAGCTACAGTTATCCCAGTCTACAAGGGGGGATCCACCTTGGATTCTGGGAACTACAGCCCCAGCAGTATGACGTGCCTGCTCTGCAAGGCCATGGAATGTATTATCATGGAAATTAAAACAAAGGCATTGGACCTGCAAACACTGGACCCTAACCAGGTTTTATTTGTGAAGGGCCAATCATGTCACCTCAACCTGAATGACAACTGTGAATCCATCTCCAGAGCCAGAGATGAGGGTAAGGTGGTTCACACAGCCTATCTGGACCTCGCCAAGCCCTTCAACACCATTCACCAGTCTGGAGTCATTAGATAAATGTATCGAGCTGGCCATTAATCCCAATGTCACCTTATGGGCTGCCAACTGTTGTACTGACACAACCCACACTGTAAATGTAGGTGACACCAACCCAAGTCCCAGACAAGTGACAGTTGGAGTACCTTAAGGTTCAGTCCTGGCACTGCCCTTGTTCGGCATCTACTGCTCTGAAGTACATTCCAACAGTAAGGGACACCGGCAAACAAAGATCACAGATGACTACACACTGAGAGCCAATATTGAATCCCCACATGATGTGGATATTCTATAGAAGGGCCTTACACAAAAACATGCTTGGTGCCTGAGCCATGGCATCAAGATCAATGCCAATAAATATATAGCTATCCCTTTTGGGAAGGGACATGTACCTGTGAAGTACCACATAGGTGGTATTGCACTAAACACCTAAAGTGTGATAGACTTAGGGACAAAGGTGGACAGTGGTCTCACCTTTGATAACCACATCACCACAACAGTCAGGAAACCCACCTATGTGGCACATCTTCCACTAAGGGCTTTACATCCAGGGAAAGGAGCCCATTGTCCCAATGTAGGCATCTCTCAGTAAACCCCAGTACAGACTACAATGGCCTGTTACATATGTACCTTACAAGACATCTGCAACAAGTAGGGAAGCTGCAGACATACCTCACGAAATGACCACAGGCCTAAACCAGATGGCCTATGCTGACCGTCTGAAAATCATCCAGCTATACTCTGTCACGTATTGTGTTCTCAGAGGCGATCTCTGTTTAACATACCATGCCATGTCAAACTCACAGCTGTTGGACATGCTACACTTAGAGAATTCCAAACCCTCACAGCCACATGCTCCAGGGATCCAAATCCTGTAATCACAATGAACAATACATGCAGGAGGGCTGTGTTCCTGATCCAGAGACTCCCCAGACTCTGGAATAGACTGCCCATACATATCAAGCAGAGTGCCTCTTTGGCCCTCTTCAAAAGGAACCTGGACGATTGGATGGGAGATAGGACATTTACCCCGGGGATCATGTCAGCTGCCCTGCTAGACAGGGGTGCAGGGAAGTATATATTGTGGGAAGTCATAGCCAGATAATTGTCATGTCTAGGCATGTATAGGCCCTAGGGCTGATAGCCTAGTATCAACGTATGACCCTATGACCCTATGAACTACACTTTCCATTGCCCAACCTTGGCAAGGTTGCTGATGTAATTCACTTTGAAATACACCTTTGGGGAAGAAATAGCCTAATCTCCATGGTGCATCCTAAAACAGCGTAATGTTGTAGTGTGATGTATTAGGTCAGTAGGGGTTCTTTTCCCAGACATGGCAAGTGTGAATGTGTGTGTGTGTGTGTGTGTGTGTGTGTGTGTGTGTGTGTGTGTGTGTGTGTGTGTGTGTTTGCTTGTCTGTGCAAGGAGCAATGCTTTTGAGGTCATTCGCATTCACTACAACCTGCATTGCCCTTCTTTGGCAAACCTGCTGATGTCATTCACTTTGAAATACACCTTTGAGGAAGAAGTAGCCCAGTAATTTCCATGGCGCATCCTATAACTGCGTAATTCTGTAGTGTGATATACTAGTTAGGTAGGGGTTCTCTTCCTAGACGTGGCAAGTGTGGATGTTTGTGTGTTTGTTTGCCTGCATAGGGATCAATGCTTTTGAGGCCATTCACAGTCATTACAACCTCCATTGCCCTTCTTTGGCAAGCCTGCTGTTGTCATTCATGTTGAAATACACCTTTGGGGAAAGAGTAGCCCAGTAAGCTCCATGGCACGTGCTAAAATTGCATAATGCTGTAGTGTGATGTATTAGGTAGGAGTTCCAATCCCACAGATGGCAACTGTGAGACTTTGTGTGTGTATGTGTGTCTGTGTTTGTCATTCGTATCCTGTGTGGAGGTGGCTGTGAGTGTGTAACAACTGGACTCATTGTGGAGTGGGTTTTGCAAATTTCTTATATGGTGGGCCTATTATATGTCACAATGTCCACCTTACAAGGATAACAGATGTCAAACAGCAGAGAGGCTGGGGTTGACAATCAATACCCCTACATGTGATATAAAGGCCTGGCGAACAATTTAGGCAACCCTTGCATTACCCAGAGAACACTCTCAACCCATGTCTCATACACAAACATACTCGGCTAGGCAACAACCACTTTGTTGGTAGTTCCCTGCGTATTGTCCACAGATAGTAACCATGCTGTGATTGCAGTGGACTACAGAGGGTATGGTACCCTGTCCCATCACCACAATAGGCACATAACTGCATACAGTGCTACTTCACTATGTTCCCCACTGGATGCCTGCAACAACTGTAGTACCATCAAATGTAACCCACAAAGGACATACCATGCCTTAAACACATGCCCTGTATGGACAGATGCCATTGACACCAGGGAATACCTGTATCATGCTGTCAGTGTAGGTGCAGGGTCAACCTGGTGTCCATTGCCAGTTCCCACCACATAAGGCCAGGAATGGCACATCTGATGATAGCAATCTGTGTACACAACATGCCCCATACACCCCAAGTACACTTCCACATGTCACAGAACATGCATGTGGGATGCGTGCACATCCCTGACGCTGCCCACGTCATGGACTATAGAACACATACATGGCAAGCATTGCACAGCACTGGCCACCAACAATAATAAACCAGATGACTGGATGGTGAATACAATACCCACCTGTGTGGGCAAATCCAGACACTACACCCCTCAGTCACACTGCAGAACATTTTCACGTGGCCTGATGCCAAGGCATACCATTTACCTAGCCTTGTAAAACCTTCTGGCACAGTCAGCCATTACACACCTGTGAAGCAATGCACCCATGCATGTCAGTACTGGCAACCTGTGTCTCTGTGTGTGTGTGTGTGTGTGTGTGTGTGTGTGTGTGTGTGTGTGTGTGTGTGTGTGTGTGGAGTATAATGATTTTGACCCCATTCACACTCACTTCACCTCCCATTGGCCTACTGAAGCATACCTTCTAATGTCAGACACTTTCACATACCCTTTGCCCATATATCATCCTTATAACCCCTATAGTGCATGTGATACCTGCGTATTACTGTGGCAAACTAGCTAGTTAGGAAGTCTAATCCTGACCCTGCCAACTGTGTTAATGTGTGTGAGTCCCTGAGAGAGTGCGGCTGTGTCGATGTTGACACCTGTTCATGTGGACAGGCACATGTACTAAACCTACCTCATCTCTCCTATATCCCTGTTGCAGATGTCACTCACCATCAGATATACCTTTGGACAGCTCCCCAACATATAAGCTCTGTGGCGCATGCAGTAACTGCATAGACATGTTATAGCAATACATAGGCAGGGGTTTGAAACCCTGCACTGATAAGTGTGTGACACAAACATGCTTGGGTTTTACTCTCCCACTCCCTCCCTGTCTTACTTTGTCTCTGTCTCTCTCTCTCTCACTCCCTCTCTGGTGGATGTGGAGAAGTACACCTGCTTTGCTTAGGCAGCAGCTTGTGCATTGTAAGTGATGCTCATGATTAGCTGATGGCCTCTGCATGAATTGCAGTCCCCCACTAGCTGATTGCATGTGGAACAGCTGTGGTAACATTCCCATAGCCAATTGCATGGAAGCACACTCCTATACCTAGGAACATCATGTGGGTGTTGGGCCTTTTCGTTCACTGTGAGCAGGAACTCATGTTGGTGTTTGATAAACAGCATCACAGATGGTATTGGGATATACCTCTAACAACATAAACTGTGGAGACAGGCCAACAAACAGGAGGTGGATGTGCCAGACATGACTACAGAATGTAAGTGTTGCTCTTCTGCAATTGGAGTAATGTTGATTTAACAGGGTGTGTGTAGATATGGCTGGTCTACATGATTTAATACCTGTCATGACAGTGTTATGTGTTTGAGGAAACTCCCACCTGTAGGGTTATCTGCAGACTGGGCAGTGTTTGGAGTCTTATGTTTCTTGTATTACTCACAGATCACCTATCTTAGAACTGCAGAAGCATAGTCTGAGGATTGCAGTCAGTACATGGTGACAGCCATGAGTGTTACTGACTTCATATCCCTCATAGGACATATGTCACAACAAACCCTGTTACAACAGTAAATATATGAAGGTATCACAGCAACATGCCAATATTGGCCCAGTGTTTATGTCTCCAGCCACAAGTCTGTCAACCTTTGTACATATGTCATGCAGTAAGAGGTGCATATGTTCTGTACACCATTATTTATTGACCTCATACTTGATAACAAGCCAGTCAGACATCAGACTGCTAGACATATTATGTATAGTAGGGGTTATTTCTGAGGACATAACCTAGGCATTCTGCGGTTGTGTGTACAGTATTGGGGTCTGTGTACTTATGGTGATTGTCACAGTGTGTGTATTGTGAATACGTACCTTGGCCTGTGTACAGACTGTGGTAGATGTCATTGTTCTTGGTCCTATTCTATCTGATGTTACATGCTGCTCCAGTCTATGGTACCCTATCAGCTCACATGCTTGTAGAGCCAAACACACACGTGTCCCATACCACAGACAGGCATTGGACCACACTGTGTGATGACCCACTTTATGTAGGGTAGTGTGTGAGTGGCACATATGAGGATTGTATTTATCAGACAGTCCAGACAGTCCATATAGTGTCATATTAAGCTTGCATACCATATGTGGCTGCAGCTGTGTTCACATTGCTTGTGGGTATGCACTTTTTCACAGGTGTCTGTTACTCTGAGCTGTGACATGCCTGTAGGGCCTGCTATATTTGCAGGTACATGTATATTCCCCCATAAAAATGTAGGCCAGTGTTGCGGCAGTCTGTCTGTAGTTTGCATAGTGCTTTGTTACATGCCTAGCAGCTTAGTGTAATTCCCCAGTGTGATGTTATGTCTAGATATTTGCAAGAAGTACTGCTGCCAGGCCACCATAACTGTTGCGTATTTCTGACAAAGCAGTAGGATTTTGTACAGATGTATGTCACTAACTACTGGGTAGTATGTGGCTATGTTACCTCTGCACCACCAGTTATTATGTGTCAGGACAGACAGGCGTGTATGAATGCATAAACTGTGTGAACATATGTAGTCCAGTATTTACATGATATACCCATGTACATGGCTGTTAACATCCACATTGTCAGGCTTGGTCCACATGTCTCACATGAAGGAGATCTGTGTATACCTTTGGACTTACCAGAGAGTGCCAGACTGTCCACATATATTGGTCATATCTCTGCTGTAGTCCACAGGATCATTACTGTGTTATCAGTGATACTGTAATATGATGTCCTTAGGATGACGGTCAGTAACTGATGGCATACATGTCAATAGCAAATGTGACCTCCCACACATAACATGTCTGTTAAGACAACCCCTGTTACAGGAGCAGCAGTCTACATATATAGCTGCAATACATACATGACATCCCCTAGCACTAAGAGGCTGAGATTATTGGTGCTGAAGTAGGACTCCACTCCATGTTCTGGGCATATGGTAAACATATATTATTTATATATATATGGATCTAGGACTTTTGATCGAAAGATCAAAAGTCTGAATCCATTCCCACCAAACACACTTTAATGAAAGCGCTTTCATTGAAAAAGTGCTTTTGTTAAAGTGTGTTACACAAAAAAAAAAATTAAATTAACGTTTTTGCAGAGGGTGCAAACCCCCTGTGCCCCCCACTTTAATATTCTCCCTCCGAGATCATATTACAGTGGTGAAAAGGGAATTTTCCCTAATCTGCACAGTAGTACGACCTCAGCAACAGGCATACTTATGCGAAAGTGCTTCTTCGGTGAAAAGCACTTTCGCGTAAGTATGCCTGGCCGTAATGGATTCGGACTTTTGATCTTACGATCAAAAGTCCTAGATCCATATATATATATATATATATATATATATATATATATATATATATAGATTCACTTCATAACACTGAAAGCTCAAAACACTGAAACTTCAAAATCTTGAAAACTCAAAACACTGAAACTCAAAACACTGAAAACGCATATCATACATATACTGAGTTGAAACAACATAAATCATAGCACTTTCCACCAAGTGTAAGCAGGGGGCAAGCCTCCCTGCGCCCCCCCACATCCCCTGCTACTTATATATATCAACTTCAAGATTGCACTTCACTACACTAATCCCTGCTTGCACTGTATGATATGCGTTTTCAGTATTTTGAGTTTCAGTGTTTTGCGTTTTCAGTGTTTTGACGTTTCAGTGTTTTGGTCTTCTATATTATGAAGTTTTCTCATTTTCAGTGTTTTGAGGTTTCAGTGTTATGAAGTGAATCCCTATATATATATATATATATATATATATATATATATATATATATGGGATCCATACGGATCACCGAACGGCAACATAACCAAAACAGATTCGGCCGGGCATACTTGCTTTTCACTGAAAGGCACTTTCGCATAAGTATGCCTGTTGTGGAGATCACACTACAGTGGGGATAAGGGAAAATTCCCTTTTTCCCACTGTAGTGCGACTTGGGAGTGAGAATTTTTAAGTAGGGGGGGGGGGGGGCCTTGTCCCCCTGCAAAAATGTAAAAGTAATGTTTTATTCTTTTTTGTTTAAACACACTTTAACGAAAGTGCTTTTTCGGTGAAAGTGCTTTCGTTAAAGTATGTTCGGTGATTGTGAATCGGACTATTGAACCGTTCAATAGTCCTAGCTCTATACATATATATATATATATATATATATATATATATATATATATATATATATGTATATATATATATATATATATATATATATATATATATATATATATATATATACATATATACATATATATATATATATATATATATATATATATATATATGTACACACACACACACACACATATACAGTCATATTGATATATATGCACATATACTTATGGATATCTACATATATATTGACATAAATAGGTATATCTGTTTAGATATATATGCACATATACTTATGGATATCTACATATATATTGACATAAATAGGTATATCTGCACATATATGATGTGTATATATATATATATATATATATATATATATATATATATATATATATATATATATATATATGAAGAGAGATCTATACATGGCCATATATATGATGCACTATACAGATGTGTCTAAATACACACACACATATATATATATATATATATATATATATATATATATATATATGAATAAATATGTGTATGTACATGTAGACATATATCTAGATATATATATATGTATATATCCATATCCTTGTCATGTGTAAACATTACTGTTGTGTATACCTTCCCAGATGTATCACACCGTATATATCTGATATGTGTCTATTTTGATATAACAACATATGTGATGCAACAGTAATATCACAAAGATGTACTATACAATTGTAGACATCATAGCTATTATTATCTGTGGTGGTGGTGCTGCAGTAGCATTGTCGCCTCACAGTTAGACGTTGCCCGTTCGATTCTCAGTTAGAGCGTCTTCTGTGTGGCGACATGCGTGAATGGGCGTTCCTTTGTTGAAGGTTGTGCATTAGGCCCGGCAAGCCAGTACGTAAAAATCTACTGCCAATCATTAGCGGACCAGAGTTCTGCTGTGGTGACCCCTAACCGGGAAAAGCCAAAAGACACAAACAAACAGCTATTATTCAATACTATTCAATATGTCTACTGACAGATGATTTGGAAAAAAAACAACTGTCTACACAGCTGGCATGGCGTAGTGGTTAACTGTTGTGACTGTAGTGTACAGGGTCCTGGGTTCAATACCTGCAAGGGCTGTTTATTTTGTTGCTGGGCAGAACAAGGGCTGCTGGATACAGAGTGGTTAAGGCAGTTTTGAGCAGAATCAAGTGTGTTTGCATGGGTTTGTGTGAAGCTAAGTGGTGGTAAGGTATGGTTAAATGTACGGGCATTTATCCTGTGTAGGCTTTGCTTACCAGTGAGCAAATGTGCTTAGCTGTTATATTGCAGAAATGCTGACACCTGCTCAGCATGGCTCAGCCCTGGTAACCAGTGCTCACATCCCTGTCTGATAACATAGCAGGGTAATGACATCTGTAAAAAGTGTATATAATGCCATGCACATAACATGCGTCTATGTGCTGTCATTACAGTAGCAAGGGGTGTGAGTGTCATGTCTGGGACACTTGAGTATATAAGATCTGTAAATCACTCTTATCCATGTGAATGTGTTACATACAAGAGTAGTATCCCTGGTAATATGCTGTCACACTGGCATGTAGTGTATCATGCCATTACTACTGTTTACAGTGCTTTCCCAAGTAAGAGTAGATTGCTATTTGTAGTACTGGCAACAAGCACCCCTGCATGCATAGATTGACTCTGAGTCCTCACTGTCATGTTCCTGGTGTGTGAGCTGTGTTACAGTATATATCCCCTATTGGATAATGATCTGACATGTGGAAATTAACTGTAGACTACTGTCTGCACAGCACATCAGTGAGGGCTGCCAACATGTAGTAATGGCATACATATTGGTGTCGGACATCTTTCTGTTGACACATTCATCCTACTGCATAGCTAGTTGGCAAGCTGATGTCTATCAGTCCCTGTACAGATGTGCAGATGGCAGGTATCCAGCTTGGATACATACAGGCAACCTATGCTTGACTGACACTGACATGTCTGCCCAGCTGTATTATAACTGGTGCAGCTAGGACACAACACCCTGTATGCACCACATGTCACGGGTACCTCCACTATGCTACCACAGTCAACAGAACATGCTTGGGTACAGGTCTCCAACACAGACACTAACCATGTTTTGTAATACATGTTGCATACATGTTAACTGGATCACCTCACTGGCCATTTGCAGGAGGCACCCAGAGGATTGGCTGATGCATGCCATTCTCACCCTGAGGGTCACCACAGTGGTTTCTGTAGATAGGTTGCCTGCTGGCACATGGCAGGTGGCATGATACCACTGTACACACATCCCCTACACTTCCCATCTATCCATGGACAATAGCCAGGTACACACCTATGACCACCTGCAGTGATGCACCCCAGTACTGACAAATGTGTATGTATACATTACTGAGGATATTAGTGTCTGTGTGTTAGTACACCTGTAGTTGGGAATACCATGAGGGGCTCCACACCCACCACAACACCCATTGCCATAGTTAGATGTGGCTGCTGCTGTACTGGACATTATATGTACCCTGTTAAGCTCCTCTCCCTAAAGGCTACCTGAGTCTTGCAGTACCAGCACAACACTGCTGTACAAATGGGTTGATAGGCATGGGATACCCACTGAGTTCTGGCAACTGTGTGTATGTGTGATGTGTGTATATCTGTAGGGTACAGCATTCTGAGGCCACATACTCCTATTACAATATGTATTGCCACGCAGTATTACGGATAGTGATGTTGCTGGCCATAGGAGAAGCATGACAAAGCATTACCCTACTATGCCTGGGGCATGTGCATTAGATGCATATCCCTGTAGTACCACTGTTGGGATGGACAATGGGTTGTATCACAGTCCTGGTCAATGTGTGATGGTGGGTATCTCAGAGTGCCATCATGGGTTCCAGTGTGTACAATATCCACAGTGGCATGTGGGTGCTGTGTACACTGTCATTACACCATGGTACCCTGGTACATGTCCCATGTACCACTTTATGGTCACCACTGTCACCATCAACCATACAGGTAACCGATAACACAATCCAGCCCAGTTATGCATGTGCTGTGTGCAGCCTACCTGTAACACATTGGACACACTGACAAGTTAGTTAGCACTAACAGTCCCAGGCTTTTCAGTTATGTGTCTGCCTGTTATGTGTCTGTT
This sequence comes from Protopterus annectens, assembly GCF_019279795.1. NCBI lineage: Eukaryota > Metazoa > Chordata > Ceratodontiformes > Protopteridae > Protopterus > Protopterus annectens. The sequence continues at coordinate 1,139,973,267 of NC_056731.1, forward strand.
AATGTGTATATGATGGTATGGCACACTATGTATTGTCCATATACAACCATTACATCCCCCATTACCATACTGTAAATGCCTGGGGATGTTCTGCATGTAACATGTAACCTGGAACACACCTCATCCTAAATGCTGTGTGGTGTGTGCAGTGAAAGCCACACACATCAGTAGCCCTACATACTTAGCTAGGGGTCTAGTCCCAGTGTTGCCAAGTAAGAGTGTGCATGTATGTGTAGGGCTCTACTTCAGGTTACTGATTATACATGTCCCAGGGGGTCACCTGTCCATGTGGCACAGGCAGTAACTGTTATACAGACCTGTGACATGTGTTCAACTGTACCCAGGATATGTCACAGCCATGGTGTCACCACAGTGCCATACCCCTTGTGAGATATGACTGCAAACCATCCTCCTGCTGACACATGTACACCTACAACACAAATGGATAGCATTATGGAGACCACTATCACTCAGTGTTACTAACAGCTATAATGCATCATGGCTGGACAGCTACACTACCTGACATGTAAACATTAAACATTACTGCTGACAACATGTTACACAGCAGCACATTGGTACACTGTAGTACAGTCACCATGTGAATCAGAACCATATCAACCTGTCCCTGCATCAATGTTATGGATGACAGGGATGTGGCACAGATATCATCATATGCACAGGATGTGTTGTTGGTTTGCCAGAGACAGAGGGTGGGCCATACATTTGACACCATGTTTGTGGGTGAGGGGTGTAATTTGTTGATATGGGCATGATGATATGGTGTATGTAGGTATGGGGTTGCCCTAGATGTGTTTGTATAGTGTGTGGGTATGCATGCACACAGTTCTGCCATGTGGCTGCCCTATACAGGTGTTTCTTGGGCAGCTGCAGACCATACCTGGTAGGGTGTGCAGTTCACCACCTTCGGCTATGGACATGTGGACTGTGCCTGTCAGGAGTTCCATGGGCACGTCCAGGTACAGGCCTCAATGTGCTACTCTCCCCTGATGATGACATATGTCTGCTGGAACCAGGTCCTTCCTGGGACTGGCCAGGGCTGCACGTGGCCTGCTGTGGTGTGGACAGTGCCCCCCCTGCAGTGCTTGGGCTGGTACTGCCACTACAGGAGCAGCTTGGTGTCCTTCCACATCCACGTCGACCATCAGCTGTTGGTGTTGCTGGCCTACATCCACACGGCCATTGCCCCACTCCCACCACATGTTCTAGCACAGACAATCCACGGTCAATGAGGCCCATCATCTCAAGCAACCATCTATCCATGACCTCGGTATAATCATGGAGGGCTCCTGCAAGTTCATGGAAGTTGTCTACAGATGAGAGAGCAGCCCTCTGCAGCCTCAGACCCTGTCTGGCGTACAGTTCCATACGTGACTGCTCCCACATCACAGTCTGAAACATGTGTCTGGAGGTACCAGTTGTGGCACTTCTGCCAGGGCATGATAACCAGCAGCCCTCCCATGAGCACCCCGGTACATTTGCCTATGTGATGCCCTGCCGAATATCCAGCTTTGCCTGCTTTGTCCAGACACAGCAGGCATAGATACCACACTCTCCTGTGCACTGCCACCAACTGCCAACTGTCCCTCTGCTATGGCCACTGGTGATGGGGTATCTATATGCACTGTGACTGTGTGCGAGGTTGGGGTGGATAACAGGGGGATGTCAAATGATGGTGCAGTTTCGGTATCTGACAACCCTGCCTGTGCCTCAAAAGTCATATCATCATTTTCGATGTCTGTATGGACACCAACATCAGATTGCATGCAGGGGGGACCCTGACCTGCCTCACCACCTGTGAGGGGAAAACAAGAAATGCACTTTATGACCTGTATAGCATTGCATAACAGTACACACACACACACACACACACACACACACACACACACACACACACACACACACACACATGCACACACCCTAAAATTCCACCATAATACCTACCTGTCCCTGGGTTTACAGACTGTCCCAAGTTTATTCATGTAAGTTCCCCATCCTGCAGCACACTTGGTAACATACACTCATTAATACCACTCATTAACGTATCATTTTTCTAAATGCCTAGACAAGTGATCACAACACATGACCTGTTACTCCATTACCTCCTTAACTTGATTGGAGTAGGTTTTACAAGGCCTCACTGCTGTCATCCAGTATTCACCCTGGGTATATCTGGACATTGTAAGCATGGCCTCCATATGTTAGGGGCAACTATGTTCACTCAATAATGTCATGCACTGGAGTGCCATACATAACAATTGCTCAGTAGATGCAAGATCTGCTGCTCAATCAACTTATTATGTGGACAACAGTAATATATGGATACACTCTCTGGTGTTGTCTAGTAATTCCCCAATGCATCTGTAGTGCTGCATATGTGGGTAGTCATTCACCTTTCTGATGATTGCAATTTTAATGGTATACCTTGTGTCTAGTTTCCCTCCCAATGCATGTTCCATGCTACAGACCTTATTATACTATCAGCTGTCCTGAGATTACATATTAGACAAGTACTCCTGGTGTCTCATGTGTCAGTCCATGTCCATGTACTGCATGATTCCAAAGGGATGTACTGACGTATGAGCAACCCACAATCACACATGTGCATACATGGACACCCACACAAACACACACACCCACACACACACACACACACACACACACACACACACACACACACACACACACACACACACACACACACACACACACACACACACACACACACACATTCACACACACATCCTAAATGCATCAACCCCCCCCTCCACTCCATCAGATTGCACTTACAGACAAAATAAATAATAATTGCTGTGCACCTGTTCTGCACCCTGCCATGTACTGTGCACCATAACTCACAGGTGTACACACCATTGCTGAATGTGTATTACTGTCTCAGTTATGTCTGCTCTAATGCTCACAGCCCCTATGTGTTTGTCTGACACATACCTGGGATGATATGCGGACAGATGTTATTTGTAAATGCCTGATGTCTGTTTTACAGATCTCAACATCAGCGGTGCATGTATGACCAATACAATGCTATTACACTGACAACCGTCAAACCTCACCATGGCTATGGGGAGTGTACACACCCTTATTGATATGATGCCCTCTTACTTGATATGCCATGGGACCACATCACTGCATATGTTAACATTACATGATCCTGATATGTGACATATATCCTGTACATTCAAATACAGTGTCTAACAAATGTGTTAGGTGTGCTGATGCTGACAGCGATGCATACACTTCATGGGTGCATATGTGTGCATGCCTTTATCATGACTGTTTGTTGTACCTACTGTTATGTGTACTACATCAGTCACTTTTCCTGGCAGGGGTATACTAGCACGGGCCATCTGCATTTGCCAGTATATGGTAAGTCTGCCCTACACATGTCCCCCAACTCTGCATTATTGCAAGGTCAACTCATGTGCACATCCCTTGGAGTTCACACACTGCCATCACTATTGCTGTGGAGAAGGGGTTACATCTGCCACAGTTCTTAAACCTGACTATGTGCAGATACAGCCTTTCGTAGCATCCTTAGGATCCCTGCTCCAGTGCACTATTGTGTCATGATGACACCCCCTCCCCACCTTCAGCCTTTTTGCAGATGCTTGACAACTATGGCCTACATGTGTGCGTCAGTTTGCAGTGTCCCAAACACTGAACATCAGGTGTAACAGCCTAGTCCCAGCTAATGAATGGCAAACATACAGGTGTACACTGGCACCGGCACAGTACAGATGGGGATGGTGGGCCTGAGGTTGGGGTGAGGCGTTGGTTGTGCAGCACATGTATTTTACATGATACTGTCTGTAGGTTTCCAATGTGGTCATGGTATACTGGTACACATTGCAACGCATGACTTTGGGGACCTCTTCTGTTATGGATACACTACCTGTGGAGAGGCCTGGCTGATGTTTCCTGTGGTACAGTTGTAACATCTGATTACCCTAACCCATAAGCCATACGCTTGCAGAGTCCAGGCAATTGCTGACATGGGTACTGCACAGCCAATACTTGCTAGACATTCCTGCAACCCCCTCAGTGTTGTGGCATGTTACTAGGCAGCCCGCATGACCAGTTTGCTACATGTGACATCATCTGTCTTGGATGGCCATCTGTTTTTTTCCTACATCATTCCTGTCCCATACATCCTTGCAACCTAAATGACTGTCTGCACTGTTTGCCATGGTATATGTAATGGTGAGGTATGGCTACATGCCCAGCTCATGGGTCCTATCTGCTGGGTATGGGGCCCACGCCATGTCATGTAAGTTGTGTGCAAGCCACAGCTGCCTCTGTTGAAGGTAAGTGTGCACATTTGATGGCCAAATGTCTTGGACAGCAGACCAATACCTGGTGTGACATTGGGGACATGTACTTGCTGAAAGGTGCATTTCCATGACAAATGCATGCAGTCAGTACCTCAACAGCTGCTTCCACTATATTTTATCTGGAATGTGTGCACACATATGCTTCCAGTGTTTGTGAAGGTATGTATTCCCATATTTGCTGCCCTAACCTATGATTCCTTATTATACACTCATTGCTCATGTTGGGACCACATTGTAGGTTTTAAGGGTTGTGGACCGCAGTATCATGATATGCCATAGTGTAGATCTGTAACAGTTTCCATTGTAATACTGGTATATACAGTGTTGTAGCACTGTATAAGGTTGATGTTTCACACATGTCCCTACTGTAGGCCATTTGTCCCACCATTATTTTCATCCCTGTGGACACATTTTGCAATGACAGGATGTTAGTTATATTGCAGATTTGTGACATATCCTTCAGATACACCATCATGGTCACCACTGTGATGCAGTGCAGTTAACAGCAACAATACTTGAACATGTACAGCATGCATTATGAGTAGGTGTGTTAGATGTGTGCATGAAATATACCATAGCCATTACATAACCGGTGTATTGGCAAGCATGAACATAAACCATACTCACCAGCTACAGGCTGCTGCCTTGGTGGTATACCAGAGGGACCTACATAAGTGTGTGAGAGATGTGATGTCAGTAGACACAGCTTTGGCATTTGTACAGGGTGGATGCAGCATTACAGAACATCAACAGTACAAGTCCACAATACTACAGCTTATGCACATCTGTTTATTACTACTAAGCAGCAACATACAATATATATGTCATCTCACATATGCCTGATCTACCTGTACAGATGCAGATGGATACACAACAGTGGTCTATGATGTGACCTGTGGCCTTACCTGCATTCTCCTCTGCCAGTGTGTGGGTAGCACCCACCTCCACTATGGTCTCCGCCAGTTGTTGCATGTGTGGGCAGGCAGGTATCATGAGGCTGGCGAGGAGCTCCTCAACACATGTTGGGGGGATGGATGGCATGATCCCCCTATTGTGAGGTGATCCCCCCGGACTGCAGCAGCAAGCCGATGGGCATTGCGAAGCAGGTCGCTGCAATGATGCTGGACCTGCTCATTACTGCAGTTATGCAGGCTGACATCATTGACCCTGTGGACTAGATCATTACACAGGGCAGTTTGCTCCTGTTGCTTATGGGCTGTCCTTCCAAACAGCACCTGGTAGTGCTGTACCAGGTGGTTGATGATGACCTAATTTTCATCCGTTGAATACACCGGCAACCTGCCATGTGACATCTTGCCTGAAAGACATAAAGATGGAAACAGGTCTGAGCAACTCATACAGCAAGGTTACCATAGTTCTTAATACACATCTCTGTCTCCACCCCACATCTGTGACAACAAACTGTTCACACAACTCAATAGGTATGGCTACAGCTTACCTACTATTGGGGCATATATCATATTGTACCACGCTTTGTGCTATGTGTTTGTAGCCATGTTCCCTGTGGGGACACTATCACTGCTGGATTGTTACGGACAATGTCACCTGCATGTCATTGTAAGGGCCACTATGGTTCCATATATGCATGTGGTCTGCTTGCTATGTGATTGCTGCACATCTGTTGTTATGTATTATTGGGGATATGTATGCATGCTGTTGGACATGATCTGGGGTTGCATGGTCTATTACTACCTACATATGTTCTATAACGGTGACACAATAGCATGTTAAGGGAACAGTTGCCAGCAGAACCACCTCTCCCATATCATCTGGCCATGTTACCAGGCCACATCACATGTGGGACCCACCCCGGAGCTTCCTCATCTACTGGTCCTGCACTACCTTCAGGTGGGACCACCTCAGGGGATGGTGTCCCCCCCGGTGGCACACACAGACATGATCCTATTACCCAAGGTCAGGTTGAGGGTCTGTTGCATAGGGAGCTCCACAGAGACTTGGGGTATGTGCTACAGCACCTTGAGGTCCTCAGTACACAATCACAGGATCCACATGCTCCTCCTGCTCAGCCTCCAGCCCAGGCACCATCAGGACCGTGAAGCTGCTGTTGTGACTGGCAATGGGTGGGGGCCTTGTTCCCATTGTTTCCATATGGGGGCTCATGGGGCTTCCACATCGCAGAAGACACCCACCATCCAGGATGTTTACCCACCACATGTGTCATATACCACCCCTGTAGGTTGTCCTCTCCGTCTACCAACCCAACCCACCACCACAAATATACCTGCTATCCTTCCCCAGACTCCCATTCCCACCTTCACAGACAAGGGCAATATGGTCCCAACAAGGGGTTCACATGTGACATAACTGTCCACGTTGCACACACTTACTGCCATATATATATATATATATATATATATATATATATATATATATATATATATATATATATATATATATATAGGGTACATTCAGACATCAGGTCCACAATCTCTATCTCTCTTTCCGGCACAGCTGCACTGTTCTGCCTTGCTACAACATGGGCAGTTGCCACATATGGACACAGTCTAACATTAGGGGGGTATATATAGGGACAGATTGCAGGTAAGCCTATTACACACCTATGGCATTTCAGCATGCTACATTACATGTTAACCCATGTGTCCATCATTATGGAATTACTTCCACCACCAGCTATTGGTCACAGTAATATACATGTTTTCCATTACACAACGCACACTATGATGGCTTACATCTTGTCAGTCAGTGCTGCTCTGCACATCATTACAACAACAACAGCTGATGTTACATATAAATCATTCCACATCATCTATCCCATTATTATGGACCACGTACTACAGTCAATTACATGCATATATAATTCACATACCTATTGTGGGAATGATGTCTGTTCTGGATTGTCTAGTTGTAAGGTTTTGTTTTTTTTTTCCCTTTGCCTTGGCCTTCAGACTGCCTGCTTTCTTTCTTTCT
>NC_056731.1:1139985603-1140123103 GCF_019279795.1 Protopterus annectens
CACACTCTGGGCATGTCTTGACCACATGCAGGTGAACCGGGACATATTTTGACTATTGCCCTCTTAAACCTTTGGTGAATTGTACAATTACAGGTTTGTTTTCATTGACATTTTCCAAGTATGTACAGGCCTGAAAGTCAGTTATATGACATGAAATGCTGCCTACATGTCAGAGATTAGCACATTGATATGCCAGGGGGACAGGGTAACAGCCGACAGAATGGGCTGATTAACTGGACATTCTGTACAATTCTGTACACTTGTGGGGTATGACTCTGCATACAGCTTACTACCACTCCCAGGATTCGAAACATGGCTGTGTCTGCTAAAAATAAAACAGTATCCATCATGGCTGAGTGTGCTATATAGATATTGCTGTGTATCTCTTGTCTGATTCCTGTCTATAATTCTCCTGTGGTTTTACAATCTGACCTTGTAATTACAACACTCTTATACAGGATTTCCTAGAGAGTTTTATTATGCAGCACAGTGTGGGTGACAGTGATGAGTAATACCCTATTATTCAGAGCAACTGCAACACTAACAATGCCATACAATACCAGCATAAACAGTACCAGTACAGGATATCAATCGTTTGTATGTGACAGACCTGTGGGGGCAATGTTTGTTAGCACTACCTGAATGTTGCCACACATATTACCAGATTCCACATTAGTATTATGCACATATGTCTCACTCTGTTACTGCACACACTCTGGTCACAGCTTTACAACATGGGGGTGGTGATGGGACATACTTGGCTTATTAAACTCATAGCATTTTGGGAGTTGCTAGAGTGACAGGTTTGTTCTTATAGATGTCTGACAATCAGTTGCATTTCTTATTTGCTGCCTAAATGTCTGGGACCATCCCACTGATTTGCCAGGGGGACAGGGTGACAGGCAGCAGATTAGGGCCAATTTACTGGACATTCTGGACATATCTGTACAGTTGTGGGGTATGATTCTGCAAACAGCCTACTACCACTCCCAGGATTCGAACCATGGCTGTGTGTGCAAAAAATGCAACAGTTCATGTCTCAGTTGAGTGTGCTTATTTGGATTATGTTGTCTGTCTTTTCATTGTTTTCTGTCTAAGTCTCTCTCAGTTGTACTATATGACATCTTGGGATTACAACAGTCATATACAGACATTCCTACACATTTTACTTATGTAGCACAGTGTGGGTAACAGTGCTTAATACAACAGTACTATTAACAGATTGCAACTCTATATTACCATATGATACCAGAGTAAACACATGCAGTCTAGCAGTTAGACCTTTATTGTCAGGCTATTATGCTTTTATTTACATACAACCTATATGAGACTCTTCCTGCCATATTCTCTGGTGTATGCAGTACATGCCTTAAACAATACAGGTTTTATATAGGTGATTAACTTACTACTACTTTTAGATTTATTTCCTATGACAGTACATGCAAGAGTATTACTAACCTGCCTCGCGTCGCAACTGCTGCAATCTACAGGCGTGGGCTTCCTGGTTCGCAACCATCTGCCACTGTGAAAGTGATCTTGAAGTACTATTCTACTATGTTATCCATTTCAAATGCAGGTTAGTGAACTCTAAGCAAGAAAACAACAACTATATCCAATGTTATAATCAAATCTGCTATTTAACTTGTAGTAGCTCTACTAAGGCACTTCTAATTATTTCAAACATGCATTAAACTGTTCAATACATGTATCTGCAGCAATGCTATGCATTTCCACTATAGGATGCTACATTGTAATTTCTATTTGACTTTATATTAATCCAAACAATGATCCCTAAATGATAACAGTAACCTTTCTTATCTGTAAATTTTCAATCTGCCTACACAGAGTGGGATTTATGTTTTTCACTTTCAGATAAAAAAAGAAAATAAAACTCCACTTTATGGGACATTTTATCAGTTCTTAGCAAACAATATAACAATGCTTACTCATTTCAGTTCTCCTATTTATTCACAGAGTGAGAGTTTTTGCTTTTCCCACTGGTTCAATTATTCCACTTCATTCTGGTATACTTACACTCAGTTATTTTACCTTTTTTGATTATCATTTAGAACACAACCTCAAGGTGGGATTTATGCTTTTCAGTTCTCCCACTATTTCAACAACCCTAACATGTTACTGTTCTATCCAACTCTTCAATTCTGTTACCTTGTTTGAATTCAGGAGTAAATCTGACACTTCCACTTTCTTTTTGTTAAAACTTGAACAATGTAATCACAATGTGGGTTTTATGTTTTCACTTATTCAGTAAGTTCACTTTTTATATTCTCCTTCTAGTTCTTCATATTCTCTCACTATTGGCATCTGGTTCACATCCAGGGTTTCCCTTACTTGTTTGGTTGTTTCTATGCTCTCTACTCTCAATTCATCATTTTTTTAAACATTAGAAAAGGTTTAAAAAGTATAGCCCCTTTGTGGCCACTACCACCAACAGTCTTGCTGGTTAAGGGTTGAAATATATAGTCTGTTTCTGCTTGCTGAATCATATTATATAATTTGAAGTTTTTTTTTGTCTTGTCTGAGGCTTATTCTGCCTCCATAAAGATGATAGTATGACTGAAAAAATATTAAAAAAAATGATGGATACAGTAGTTTGAATCTTGGGCCATCTTATTTACATCCTCTAATTATTGGGCTGAAATTGCTCCTTTTTTGTCTATGCACCAATTAAGTCATTTTTTCAATACTTACCCTTTTTGCCACATTTTAGTTAGAAGTGGCTCCTATTGCTGATAAGTTTGCAATTATAGGAAAATATGTCTTGGCTGCTTCATAATGACAAAATTCATGAATATGATACTTCCTCTTAATCTACAAGTCTAGCAGTGGAACACCAGTCCAGTTGTAGTTAATACAATCAGTTCCTTCCATTTTCACTGGAATGGTAGAAAATCTCAGGTTTTCTCTTTGTGGTCTGTCATCTAACTCAACCAGTTTCTTATATATATCTTTTTGGGAACTGTCATATTTATTTCAGTTTCTGACCTCTGAATTTTTATTATGTCATCTTACTGCTCACTCAACACTTTTTCCATTTTCTCCAGTGTTTTATTGTTTGACCTGAGATAGTCCTCCAATATCCTACTTAACCCACTTAACTTTAGACATCTCAGCATATATTTGGTCTATTTTGTCTTCCAACATGTTTGAGTCCATCCATTGCACAATAGCTGCAGTTTGGTGTGCTTCCTGATGATTTGTCACAAGGATCTTCACAAGCACATCTTTTGTGTCTCATTTTTAGTTAAATTTCTCTCTTAGCATTTCATTTTTTTTTTCTTGAAGACATCTGCACAACTAGTTTCAAGCCAGAAACTGAATAAAATAATAACATTAACCTGATTTTTCTCTATCTATTAGGGAAAGCTATTTTCAGCATGTTGATTAAACAACTGCCATATAGAAAGTTCTGCAAGGTTTCCTGTTGTATACTGTTGCTGTCCACAGTTATAGGCATAAAGTACAGTGCACTGCTATTGCCATCACTGCCCAGTTACACGTACACCATAATACCTGCTTCACTGATACTCTTCACAAGGTTTGTTGTTCTTACCGAGATACTTTAGCAAGCAGGACTCTTTCCATAGCTTTGCAAAGCTCCGAAGCTACTGAAACTTTTCTTCTATTTCAGTTATATGTGAATGAGCTGTGTTTTATAAAATGGTGTGGACATGCTATTCCAGATGAAGCTAATTAGTGCCACTCAGTGTAAAGTGCATTGTAGTGTACTGTACCACCTGAACATGCTAGCACTAGTGTGCATATCATGGTGACCACGAAACATGAGGATGTTTACTTATGCATGTGACATGTATATGCCTATAGTGCCATGGTGTAGTGTTATAAGCATTCTTAGTGATGTGATAACTAATGACATAAGATAGTGCCACACTTTAGTGCTATGTTATGTGTTATATAATCCACAAATGTGTCCGTGTACACAGGGCTATTGTTTTGCTCACTGTGTAGACCTGAGTGAATGGCCATGGTGACTTCAGGCAATGTGGAATACAAGGCTCAAGCATGATGCACCAGGGAGAGTAGGTTTTCCTTTTTTTTTTTTTTGCCTGCACAAGAACTTAAAGAAGCACCTGTTGGAGAAGTATGGTGACCCACAATGGAAGCTGAATGCCTGACATGAACTTGTTGAGATAGTTAATGATGACACTAGCATCATCCATTCTATTGAGCAGTAGCTCAGATCAGTACAGTGATCTGAAATGGCACAACCCTGATCTGTTTCAACAGTGGGAAACAAAGGTTCAAGAGAAAAAGCCTAAAATGTACTGTAAATACTTTTCTGTACTATTGTCTTTGTCTGACTTAACTGTTGCATATGTACAAGTGAGACCATAGCTACCATGGTATATGCTGGCTAATGCCTCCATTGCTGGTTTAGCAATGGATACAAGGTCAGTATCCCGGCAGGGGGACAATGCTTCTCTGATTGGAGGTGACCAAGAGGAGTCACTTGTGCTCTCTGTGACTGCTTTTCAGAAGTGAGGAAAAAATGTTCCTCATCTGAAGCTGGACTGGAGTGAGTATGCCCATCATCTTATAACATCAGTTTTAGAGGCTGGTGGTTCTGAGGTGCACTATTAACTGGATACCTTCCTTGGTGTTGTGGTGCACCTTCTAGCCCAATTTGTGAAGTCCATGACACAGCTGTGACCTTAGAACTGACATACAGCTTTAGAATCATATGATACTGCTATAAGATGTATACAGTCTTTGAAAGTCATCAATGCTCCTCTTCTTGTATACGTTTCACATGATTCTCTTTTTCAGATGCCATTTTGGAGCAATGTTTAAGATCCAGCTTAGTTACCATATGCAGATTCTGTGTTTGTTTTTCAGGCCCTCTTAAGTTTCATGGGTAGTTACTAGGCTTGAATTACAAGGGACAATTAAGGAGACTAGCCCAGATTCTCAGCTGTCCCTAAGCACTGTCTGGTTAAGTGACTTCCTAAAGGTATTATAGTAGACAAATGAAGACTGAGGGAATCAAACCCTGCACCACATGAACAACATCTCACAGCCTTGACCCCCTGCACTAACTGGCAGCAAAAAGTCTATATTTTTTATAAAGTTTCATGTTTTACTCTAATTATGTGAAATCTATCATATTTTACATAGTAAATGATGTTATGATCTGCTTGTTCTGGTTTTTCCACCAAGCAGTGTTTAAATAACTGACCTCTTAACTGTTTAAAACATTCTTTAGAGCCTTCTTGCTGATTTCTGCCATTTTAAATGTTTTTTCAGTGTTTCACTGCTATTTTTTCTGCTGTTTTAAACATTATCTAGTATTTCCTGCTGAAACTAGAGTAGCTAGTAGCTGCAGCATAATCCAGATACAGGCTTGCTGCTTCTGCAACTGTTTGTAGTGTTTTCTTTGTTCTGAGCATGTTTTCCAGGCCATCTTGGATTGGAAGGGGCCTATCTGCCCTTTTGTGACAGAATTGTGTTGATTGGGACCTGTCTGGTAAAAGGGATGCTGGTCTAGGGTTTGGAATAAGCATTCTCATTGGTCATTTTGAATATCTTTAAATTTTCTTTTTCAAGTTTTTAGCTTCTGGTATTTAGGCCCTGCATTTCAACAGGTTTCTGCTTGTTTGTGCTTTGAGCAGCACTGTGCACTGCCATGTAGTTGTGCTCCAAAGCCGGACGATTAAATTCAACAAACTTTCACTAATACCCAGACAGAAATATTCATCCAATGAGCTCCTCCATGACTGATTCTGAATAGCCACCCCTAGTGACATCAGTCTTCAACCTAGCCTTATGGACAGTTAGACTGCCCTTGTTTCTATCGCCAACCTTATTGACTTGGGACAAGCCTCTAGTAATAACACACTCAAGTACAGAGTGCGAGAGAGGTATTTACATCAAGAATCTAGAATCCATGCTCTCTCTCTCTCACTCAAAATAGTAACACGGAGAAGGTTGTCAACTCACCCACCACTACATAGCACCACTACTCATACACATAGTATGCATCAAACACGTAAATCCACATATGCAGAGGTTCTCACAAAAAACGTACCTAAACACCAGAAACCTCCAAAACACAAGACTGATACAACTAACACAATCCCCACAGCACCCATGACACATAATAACATCAGTATCTCGCCCACCAGGCCAGTAAAGCATAACACTCAAAAAACAAATTTTCTTGTCATCGGAAACTCACTAGCGGGACACATGGATGTCCCACTCACCAGGTTGGACAAGGAGAAAATCACAGTCAGCTGCTTGTCTGGTGCCAGGATTTGTCAGATCATGAATGCACTCAGGTTTCTCAGCAACAAGTACCGTTATGACTCTGTCATAATTTATGTTGGTGTGAATGACTTTAGACATACCTCGCTGGACTATATTAAGAGAGACATGGCTGAGCTCTCTAAGTATGTGTCTCAGGCAAGTATGTCCCTAGCTTTAAGCAGCATACTACCCTCACTTAGAATGATTCCACAGTATAAACAAAAAATATTAATTTCAATAACTGGCTTAGTTTTTGGTGTCATTCAAAGAGGATCCAGATCTTGTCAGCCTGAGAATCCCTAGTCAGCAAACCTCACAGCTTTTCCAGAGAAGGTTTGCACATGGCACCTTTATACTTTTGGCTGCTGGCAAAGGCTCTTGCCTCCTCCATAGTGCCTTTTTAGACAAGGTCTCAAAAACAACATTACCAACATGAAATTAACCAGTCAGAACAAAATAAGGGTCATGCAGCTAAATGCTAGGAGCTTAAACCAAAAACTGCACTCCCTGGAAGCACTTCTATCACTAGAAGATGTAGATGTATGTGCAGTCACAGAAACCTGGTTCAAGGCCTCAGAGAGTACCCAGCCCTTGCAAGCCTTCCACGCTTTTAGACTACAAAATGAACATATGAAAACCTAAGGAGGAGGTGTTTCAGTCTATATTAGAGATAAATTCACCTCCCATTTAGTTAGACGGACAACTCCCTGGAGTTACTCCGGGTCCAGATTACAGTGGATAAGACCCCCTTTCAAGTCATAGCCAGTTATAAATCCCCCTGCATGGGTCACGATGCCCATGAAGCCTACTTGACCAAACTGGAGACAGTCTAAATTTTACTGAACACACTGGTTATGGGGGATTTCAGTTATCCCACCATCAACTGGGAAACCTATGCTAGCCCTAACTCAGTAGCGCAAAAGTTCCTTGACTTTGTTAATTCAAATGCCCTGTAACAGATTGTCCATACCTTGACAACAGGAACAAGCATTCTGGATCTGGTCCTCACAAACATGTTGAACAGATGCAATGCTACAACTGTCAGACCCTCATTAGTTAAAATTCACCCCAAATCAGTCACCTTTGAGCTAGCACTAACATCAGAACTCACAAAGGGTAAAATCAGACTAAAATACTACATCAAGGCAAACTATACCCTCCTAGGTGAAGGTATAAATGTATTCCAAGCCCCACCCCAAGCTGGAAGTGGTAACTATACTGAAGCTTACACTAAAGCCCTGTACAATTGTCAGAAAAATATGTATTAATGTATGTGTTTAGTGCTTTTTAGAAGCTAAAGGGTTAACACATTTCATTCTATTTTATGTACAGCTTAGTTTTGTATGAAACTACGAGATGCTTTCTGAAACTGCAAGATGCTCTCTGACCTAGTATTTGCTAGCACAGCAAAATTCATGTTTATGTCTTTTGGAAATTCACTGAGAAGCAGGTGATTATCTGCTAGGTCAGGAAAATAATGAATAGAACAATACCATTTTCTATAACGTTATTGAACTTGAACAATCAGCTCTGTTCGTGTTATGAGAACATGCACAGCTGCAGAAAAAGATAGATACAGTTGAACAAAGACTGCTTGAAGAAATGAACTATAATCTGTGCTTGCTTTGTGCTCGAATTAGCCATAGTACCTTGAATGGTAACATCATATAGTGAGAAGTTGTATCTAACCGGTGGTCTCCAAGGCCACATTGTTTTTCTTAGGAAGTTTTTTCATAAACTTGACAGTGTCAGCAGAAAATCATGGACAGACAGCTGCTATGAAAAAATATTGTAAGAACTTGTGATTTATTACGTCAGCTTAGTAGGCAATGTCTTGCAAGAAATGTATAAGAATGGCTTCACTTCCTGATTCTAGTTAGACAAACTCTGTATTAGCACGTTTTTGTCTCCTTGCTGCAAGAATTAAAGTGCCTTAACCTGAACCTGCTGTGTGTTGATCTTTTTGAAGTTGTTTTTTCCTTTGACAGATTGGTCCTTCGGACCGGAAACTCTCACTTTGCCTCAGGTCAGATGGGCCAGGTGGCATGAAACTGTACAGGGAAGAAACCACATCGGTTCTTCTGCTCTGAAAGACCTCCGACTGAATTGTCGTTCAAAAGAGGCCAGCCACTGTTCTGATCTGTGACTGGAGGATGAGTTAACATTTTTTCCTCGAACCAGACGATCAATCACGGAGGCTCAGGTAAGGTGAGATTTACCTTTTTCTGTTTTAGATCAGGGACTCGATGTGCATTGTCTGTCAGGAGATTTGTCTTGTACAAGTCAGGGACAGGAAGATTGCAGTCTTGTCATAGATCAGGGAAACAGAATAGGTAGGCAGTTATTCTAGATAAACTGTGAAAAAGAGAAATTGTGGTACCACGTAAAAATAAGAAGGGTTACGTAACATTTTAACAGTCAGAACAATATGGGAAATAAGTGCACAAAAAGATCCCAAGAACTGCCGTTAACTGAAGATGCAAAATATATGCAATTACAGCGTGCCGACAATGTTAGGTACTATACAAAATGGGTTAATAAATATGAATTTGATGGCAAATTAGAAAAATCCAACTTGTCAAACAGCTTAAAACTGACGCAAAAGGTCAGGTAAAAAATCAACGTCAATTAGGCATTCCTCAGGCACACAGGTGGATTGAGGAAGCAAACCGTAGGGAAAAAAAAAGAGTAATAATTCAAAAGCAATGTTTCTAGATAAAGAGGACAATAATTTGGTAATAGCATCAGCCCCTCCGCCCCCTCCGCTTCCCTTACCAGAATATGAAGCGAGTGGACAAGCTGGTCCACCTCCGCTATACCCGGCTGTCCCCGCAAAGCCAAGACCGTTTGTCAGAGATCCCGTCGAGACTAGGTCTCGAACACATAACTTAAGAGGGGATATTGAGTTATATCAAATGAACAAAAATTCACGAGCTATGAGTGAAGAAGAGATATGTCCGCTCATAGAAGTACCAAATCCTCAAGCAGGACAGGAAGGGCAGGACCCAACTCTCCTGGTATATAGACCATGGACACCGGAAGACATCTGGAAAGCCACAGAGGGAATTCCCCATCCAAAAGTTAATTTTAGAAAATTCTTAATAGACTTACAGGGCATGAGTTTGAGTTATCACTTAAATGGAGAAGAAGTAGAAAAAGTAGCTAGACAAATTGTAGGTCCAGATTGGCACATGATCAGTGGCAACTGGAATCCCCATGACGCAGAACACAAGCCACTCCCACATAGCAACGCAGAGCTAGATAACAGAGTAAAAGGGCTTACAGACCGAATCTCTGAGAAATGGAAGCCTTGGGCAGACTGGACTTGCATTAATCAATGCATCCAACAAGAAGGTGAAACTGTTGACAGATATTATGCTAGATTATTAGAGTGTTTTAATAACCATTGTGGAATGCAGGTACTTGAAGACCAAACCCATGATTCCCCGTATGAACAGCAGCTAAAGAATGCATTTTTAAAAGGCAGTATTTTGCCTATAAGCAGCTTTATTACAAAGCACATGGTAGACCATCGTACAAGTAGATTACAGTCACTACTTGAATATGCTAGACATGCCGAAAGGCATTTTAACAGTAAAAAGAAAAAGAAAGCCCAAGTATTTTCTGTAGAAGATGGAGCAGAAGTTTATGTAGTACAGTCCGGGAAAAAGAGCAAGAAAAATGCCCAGGAAAACAAACAATCTGATAAGCAATCAGAGGAGTTTGAAGAGAGAAAGAAAAGGGGTGAATGTTTTAAGTGCAGAAAAAAGGGACATTTAGCAAGGGATTGCAAGCAAAACAAGAAGGTAGCCATGGAAGATAAGGAGGGTGAGGACTGACTATATGATAGTCAAGAATGACTAGAAGGGAATAACCAAGAAAAGACAAATGCAAGTGTGATAGAAGGAGTAGAGAATGTGACAGAAGAAATAGAGGAAGTGCAAGAAATCGCAGATAGTGAAGAAAGTGAAATTTTAGATTTAGCATTATTGAGCCTAGAGCTCTACTTAGTAGATACGAAACCAGAAGTTACACTTCTGGTAGAAGGGAGGGAAGTTAAATTTCTGTGTGACTCAGGGGCATCGCGGACCCTGATACATCCTAAACTACCAAAAAATTCAGAATCACTCGATTACATATTAGTGAAAGCAGCTAATGGACAGCTGTATCGGGAGCCACTCTCCCATAACATAGCAATAACTGACCCTGTTTCAGGGATGACCCAGAAAAGCAAAACTGTTGTTTCTGCAAAATGCCCAGTAAACCTTTTGGGCAGAGCTCTTATGCAGATATTTGGCATAGCAGTAGTTCCAACTATGCAGGGTATGGAAGCACAGCAACAAATGGATACTTTTGTAGTGCGACCGGAGGGCGAAACATTTTATTGGTACAGCCAGAACTTGGTCACGACTGGTCCAGGGGCAGTAACCAAAGAGTTGATGAACATAGCCATCAGTAAGTCCCCCACCCTTGACACTGATAAACAGCATTTGTTGCACTGTACTCTGTATTATTGTAGCACACCAGGACCTGATAAGGAATATGAGCAAGAACTGTTTAGAAACCATGCAAACAGATTAGTATTATGTAATCTGTACTGGGACACAGAAGGGAACAGTGTAGTTAGCTGTTCATTGCCCCAGGAATTCTTTGCACTTTATAAATCTAATCGATTACCACATGTTAGTTTGACTAAGGACAAGAATGTGAAATGGGCAGACCTAGGAGAAAAAGTCACAAGGTGGGAAAAAGAGGCGGAGTTAGAACTGTCAGAACAGGGAGTTCAGAAGCAGAAGTTAAATTGGATAACACAGACACTCCCAGCTGTACACTTGCAGTCTAGCAAGGACAGCTGATTAGCACTCTTACTAGAAGAGGAAGAGAATGCCTTACGGAGCATTCCAGAAACTCTCTGGTCAACAGGGAAATCAGATGTAGGACTCATTCATACAGCAGGACCAGTTACTATCACGCCAAAATCAGCATTCAGACCACAAAAGAAACAGTATCCCTTAAGGAAAGATGCAGAGGTAGGAATCAAACCTATAATAGCAGCTTTACTTAAGGAAGGAGTACTGGTAGAGTCTCCCGATTCACCATGTAACACACCCTTATTTCCTATCAGGAAAGCAAACGGAGAATAGTGTATGGTCCAAGATTTACAAGCTGTAAATGACGCAGTAATACCTAGAGCACCTACGGTGCCAGATCCACACACCCTATTGAATGATTTGAAGCCTCAACAGAAGTATTTTTCTGTGGTAGATATTAGCAATGTGTTCTTTTCGATACCGATACACCCTGACAGCCAACATTGGTTTGCATTCACATTTCAGGGGAAAAGGTATACATACACGCGACTACCACAGGGATATTGTGAAAGTCCAACAATATTCTCACAAGAGATGGCAAGCAACTTGGCAGAATTTACCCCACCAAGAGGCAGTCAGATTTTACTTTATGTAAACGACATCCTGCTGGCAGCCCCCACCCAGCAAGAATGCAGAGAAGATACCATAGCATTATTAAATTTTTTAGCCACTCAAGGACATAAAGTAAACAAGAACAAGTTGCAGCTTTGGAAAAAGCAGGTTAAATACCTGGGATATGTAATATCCAAAGAAGGTGGAACATTAGATGAGGACAGGAAAACAGCAATTTTACAAGCACCCAAACTGACTACCAAGAAGGAAATTATGTCCTTCCTGGGTACGACTAATTTCTGTCGGAGTTGGATTCCAAACTATGCCTTGGAGTCTGCTCCACTGACCAATTTGATATACAAGAAGCCTATGGCAGCAGAAGATTTATTACAATGGGCACCAGAAGCAGAATCAGCTTTCTGCAAACTAAAACAATTGATAGCATCCTCATTAGTTTTAGGATTACCAAACTATCATAAACGCTTTTTCCAAACTGTAGATTGTAAGCAAGGTTATATGACATCATTGTTAACACAGCAACATGGGGACAAACAATGCCCCATAGCTTACTATTCATCACAGCTGGACCCAGTGGCGCAATCCCTGCCCCACTGTGTTCAAGCAGTAGCTGCAGCTGCAATGGCAGTACAGGCTTCAGCCTCAGTAGTGTTGTTCCACCCTCTCACATTGAAAGTGCCCCATGCAATCGCGATTATTTTACTGCAAGAAAAAGTAGCATATCTTTCTCCTGCTAGACATCTTTCCTGTATGACTATACTGTTGAGCCAACCTCATATGACAATTGAATGATGTACAACTTTGAATCCGTCTACCTTGCTCCCAACCCCTGCGGACGGCACACCACACAGCTGCCTACAGGAGATTGAGCAAAAGACACTGCCTAGAAAAGATCTAATGGATGTTCCCTTGGATGATGCTGAGGTGACATATTACGTGGACGGCTCATGCAGAAGGGGTCCAACAGGGCAGAACCTAGTAGGGTATGCAGTAGTTTCTGATACTGAGATTTTAGAAGCAAAGTCTTTACCACATAACTTATCTGCACAAGCAGCAGAATTGATTGCCTTGACATGGGCATGTACCTTGGCAAAGGGTAAACGTGTAAACATTTTTACTGATAGCCAGTAGGCTTTTTCTACTGTACATGTTTTTGCGCAACAGTGGTAGAACAGAGGAATGATAACATCTACTGGCAAACCGATTAATTATGCGCAGTTTATTTTAGATTTGTTAGAATCTATTCAGTTACCTCAGAAAGTAGCTATTTGTAAATGCATAGCTCATACCAAGCAACAGGATAGGATTTCAAAAGGTAATGGGAGAGATGATACAGCTGCAAAGCAGGCAGCTTCAGCTTCAGAAATATTTCTTTTGAGTGAGGAATTACAACCTTCTGAGATTTTAGATTTAGAAATGTTGAAAACAATGCAGACACTTACTACAAAAGTAGAAAAACAGAAATGGATACAACGAGGAGCAATTCTTGAGAAAGGGCTGCACATCTCCAAAGAAGGAAAACCGATTTTGCCGTCTAATTTGTTTAGATATGCAGCTTTGTTGAGCCATGGGCAGTGCCATGTCTCAACAGGGAGGATGGTACAGTTAGTGAATCGAGTGTTCACAGCATATGGATTTATAAACTACACTAAAAATTTTTGTGCGGCATGTCATGTTTGTAATAAGCATCATGCACAAGGGGTGTTGAAGCCTAAGCAAGGGAGTTTCCCTGCACCACCGTACCCATTCCATACTATCTGTATGGATTTCATAGAACTGAACAAATGTGAAAATAAGAAGTATTGTCTTGTCATTATAGATATGTTTTCCAAATGGGTGGAAGCTTTTCCGACCAAAAATCCAGATGCAGCTACTGTTGCAAAAGTCCTTGTTAGGGAAATTATTCCTAGATTTGGCATACCGGAAAAGATCTACAGTGACAATGGCACACTTTGTAAATCAAACTATATAACAGTTGAGCCGATATTTCGGAATTTCCTTGAAAAAACATTGTGCATATCATCCACAATCTGCAGGACTAGTAGAGAGGCATAATGGGGTTTTGAACAGTAAACTTAGGAAGTTAATTAGTGAGACACAAAAAAATTGGGTGTACTGCCTGCCTCTGGCACTGTTGAGCATTAGAACTGTTCCAAATGCAAAGGGGTTAACTCCTTTTGAAAAATTATTTAGGAGGGCATATTATATACCTCAGTGGAAACCTCTCATGCCTGCAGACCAGGAGGCTGACAGTTCACTCACAGAATATATGAGACGACTTCTAAGTAATAAACAACTTTTGTAGTTAAATTCTGTTTCAGATAAAGAACAAACCAGACCATCAGAAGCAGCAGTAGTCCCAGGCATATGGGTCTGGGTGAAAGTCATCAAGAAAAAGAATTGGACGTCACCGAAGTGGGAAGGGCCATACCAAGTGCTACTGTCAACACCCACTGCAGTCAAGATAGCAGAGCGAGCGTCCTGGATTCATCTGACACACTGTAAACTGGTTAAAAACTTTGAACTGGACAAAAAACTTGTTACTGTTACACAACAAGAACAAAATGATCAGATATGGAGCAAATAGAAATGCAGAACAACCTCAGAAGTATTGCATGATCATTCTGTTAATTATACTGATAACAATAATTTTTTTGCTGTGGCCTTTCCTTTTTCCAGCCACACAAGCTGAACTGAATAAACATGATGCGTTACTCATAGACTGGCATCCAAACTTTAACACTTACCAAGCGATCAAACATGTGTATGCTGAGACTTTTAATGTTTCAAATTGTTGGGTTTGTACAGCTATACCAACAGCATACGGGGGATTATTAATGACTGCTGTCCCCCTAGGGGTCAATGAGACCTTGGAAAATTTGATTTTTGATACTACGACTGTAAAATCACAAGACAAAATAGCATTGTACCTGCCTGTTACACAAAAGGGAATTGTGTGTTTTTACAAAATGATACTGTTCAGGTGGGTTGGAGCAATTGTAATGTGACTGTTCCTTACAAATGTTATACCAAAGCTAATAATACAGGTTCTATTTGTGATACAAACTATGACTCATTTCTTGAATCAATGCACAAAACAGTTAATGAAGTACAACATAATCCTGTTCTTTTTAAGCAACTATCTATCATTGATAGAAAAATGTTTCATGCAGGGCAAGTATATATTAATACTAAAGTAGAGGATTGTTATTTTGTGTGTGGGAAAAAAGCATACAAATGGTTACCTGAGAAGTGGTCCGGCAGTTGTTTTTTGGGTTACCTGGTTCCGGCCATATGACACACTGCAGTTTTGCCTCAGGGAAGAATTTGAAATGTCAGACAGGTCACCAAGTAACCTGGAAATCCAATCAAGAAACCTGAGAATCCAGTGGGATGAATCGAAGCAGGCTGGAGAAACCATAACTCCGTAAAAAACAAAGATAAACTGACACACATGGACTTGAGTGACACTATTATATCGTGGGCAGGTATAGCCCCTGCATATGGTTTAGTAAAATCAGTTTGGGAGCTGAGAAAACTGTCCAAACTTCTTGAAGTAATGAGCAATGCAACCTTTTCTGCTCTCGAATTAGTAACTGATGAACTGAACGCTATGAGAACTGTGGTGCTTCAAAACTGCATGGCTCTCGACTTCACCCTAGCGGCGAAAGGTGGTACTTGCACTTTAATAAAAGAGGAGTGCTGTTCGTATATTCCTGACAACCAGCATGAGATAGATGCCCACCTTGAGGTAATTCAGCAAGTGTCGGCCATGACCAAACCAGGCCTAAACCCACTGACGGATTTTTTCCAGAATTTGTTTGGGGGTGGGGTACCATCCTAATGAACATCCTGATTTCCATTTGTGTGGGATTACTCCTATTAGGAGTGTGTGTTTGTTGTGGTATTCCCTGCATGAAAAGATTCATTAAAGATTTTATAGACATGTCAGTTTCTGAGACTTTGTATCAAAGTACTGAATTTGAAGAACTGTTGAAAAATGAAACACTTTCATAAGTTCAAACTGAATGGATCTCTTAACTGCAAATTCTGAACGGAAGAGGTTAGGAGAAGAAGCAAACTGTTTATGCTTTTGAAAATAGAATAAAAAATATTAACAGGGGGGAAATGTCAGAAAAATATGTATTAATGTATGTGTTTAGTGCTTATTAGAAGCTAAAAGGGTTAACACATTTCATTCTGTTTTATGTACAGCTTAGTTTTGTATGAAACTATGAGATGCTTTCTGAAACTGCAAGATGCTCTCTGACCTAGTATTTGCTAGCACAGCAAAATTCATGTTTATGCCTTTTGGAAATTCATTGAGAAGCAGGTGATTATCTGCTAGGTCAGGAAAATAATGAATAGAACAATACTGTTTTCTATAACGTTATTGAACTTGAACAATCAGCTCTGTTCATGTTATGAGAACATGCACAGCTGCAGAAAAAGATAGATACAGTTGAACAAAGACTGCTTGAAGAAATGAACTATAATCTGTGCTTGCTTTGTGCTCGAATTAGCCATAGTACCTTGAATGGTAACATCATATAGTGAGAAGTTGTATCTAACAGGTGGTCTCCAAGGCCGCGTTGTTTTTCTTAGGAAGTTTTTTCATAAACTTGATAGTGTCAGCAGAAAATCATGGACAAACAGCTGCTATGAAATAATATTGTAAGAACTTGTGATTTATTACGTCAGCTTAGTAGGCAATGTCTTGCAAGAAATGTGTAAGAATGGCTTCACTTCCTGATTCTAGTTAGACAAACTCTGTATTAGCATGTTTTTGTCTCCTTGCTGCAAGAATTAAAGTGCCTTAACCTGAACCTGCCGTGTGTTGATCTTTTTGAAGTTGTTTTTTCCTTTGACAGCAATCATTTGCATAAGTGTATAAACTCAGCTGTACCAGAAAGAATTAAAGCCAGAGCCCAAGTAAAAACAAATTGCCATGGTGGATATCCAGCATCAACAAACTTTACAAATAAACACAAAAAGTTGCTGTCCAAGAAAACAAAGGCAAGGCCCCAACAATGGAAAAAGCACCCTCCTCAACCTCAACAAGCAAATAAGACAACTTGTCATATCCTCCAAGGGCTTTTTTGAGAGAAATTTAGCAAGTACAGCCAAGGATAACCATAAGGCCTTTTACAGCTATGTATGTAACCTAAATGGTAGGACCCAAGCATGTGCAGAACTAGTGACCAATGGTATCAAACATACTGACCCCTCAGAGATAGCAAACCTGCTGTAGGTTTGGTGAAAATTTCACTCCCTTATCCTAGCTTACAATAAACTTTCCCCCCACCCCCCACCCCACCCTGCATATCTTGAAGAGCAGGTCATCAAAGCCTTGTCCAAGGTACAAAAACACAGCCTCTATTGGACCAGAAGACATCCCAAGCTGTCTTCTAAACAGGCTGAAACAAGAACTAGCATCACCACTAAGTACCCTTTTCAATCATAGCCTAACCACAGGCTTTGTTCCTGTGAAATGGAGAACATCAACAGTTATTCCCTTTCAGAAAGGTAGCCTAGCAACAGATCCAAGAAATTTGAGATCCACAAACCTGACCAGCCTCATCTGTAAGCCATGGAATATATCATTATGGACCTCATAAATAAAGACATAGGTGGCCTGCAAACCCTGTATCCTACTCAATTGGGCTTTGTGAAGGGCAGATCCCACCTGTTAAATCTGGTGGATTCCTTTGAAAATGTGACCAAAGCCATTGACGAGGGCAAATCTGTGTACACAGCATACCTCAACCTGGCAAAGGCTTTCGACACAATCCCAAATTCAGTCATTACTGATAAATTAGCAAACTGAATGCAAACCCCTTCATTGTAAGACGGGTTGCCAACTGGCTTACAAACTGGACATGCACTCTCAAGGTGGGTGACTCCACATCAACCAGCAGCCCTGTTACCATTAGGGTGCCACAGGTGTCAGTACTGGGCCCCCTACTGTTTGGTATATACTTTACAGAAGTTCAGGTCAAAACTAAGGGGTTGTGGATGACCAAGTTTACATTCGACTCCAAACAAGGTGTAATCATTGAATCCCAAAATGATGTCAGTATACTCCAGGAGGGTCTCACATCGACCAACAATTTATGCATAAGTCACAGTCTCAAACTGAATGCAAATAAATGCCTCATCATTCCCTTCAGCACAAACAATGTCCCTTCACACTATCAAATCAACAACAGTACCCTAAGTACCCATGAAGTGGTAAGGGACGTGGGATCACAAGCTGACTGTGACTTTAACTTCGACCACCATGTGTCAACCATAGTAAGGAAAGCTTTCTGTGTAGCACACTTGATTAGTAAAGGCATCGCCTCAAGAGAAAAAGAAGTTATAACTCCCTTATACTCAGCACTTATCTGGCCCATAATTGAGTATAACACCCTGTTTGACATGTACCATATCAAAGACCTGCAGCATTTAGAGAGACCTCAGAGGTTTCTAACAAAGAAGATCAAGGGGCTCCAGCATGTGCTTTACACTGACTAAAGTCCCTGTCACTATACTCTGTATCATATAGACTTCTTAGGAGAGACTTATGCCTGGCCTACAGAGCAATCAAAGACTCAAACCTAATGAACTTACTGCATATCAGTAAATCAAACGGGAGTAGGGCTACCTGTTCCAAGGACCTAAATATTGCCTGCGACTTAAATAGGACATGCTGGAAGGACAGATTTATCTCCCAGTGACTGACGCATCTTTGGAACAGGCTACCAATTCATGTAAAACACAGCACCTCTATGACACTGTTCATGAGGAACCTGGACAAGTGAATGGGGCACCATAAATTCTTACCGGGATAGAGCCCACAACCCTCCTGGACATGGGAAGTCATCACTAAATGCAATCTTGGGTACTGATTGTTCAACAAATCACCAAAGCCTCCACGATAGCAGCAGATATTATTTTATTGGAATAAAACAAGCGCTTTCACGCATCTAACAATGCGCTTCTTCAGGTTACAAATTCTAGATAAAATGAATTCATTTTATATAGTGAACCATACATCCAATTGATTGACATTTGGCGGGAAAATGTCAATTAAACATTAAGAATCATTAATTATACTGCTAGTTAGAAGCACATCCTTATAAGGAAAACATTTCCTGTAAAAAAAAAAAAACACTTTGAAAAAGTTATACTACAACTTTCAAAATAGATGTAACAAATGTTTACAAGCGTAAGCTAAGGAAGTTCACCATTTTTAATATTATATCCATTCAGATGATCTCCTTGGTGTACTTAAATATGTTGTAGTAATTCCTTATAGAGAAATTTATCTATAGTATAAATCTTACATTGCATTAATTCTGTCATAAAACATATAATAAAGTACTATTCTGGGTATTTGTATATGGTAATATACATAAAACTTTATGTTAAAAAATCTATACAAAAATGCATAGTGTAAGAGTATCATTATAAAGTGCGATATATCTATACCAATATTATACATGTATATAATAAACAAATCATCAACTAATGTACATAAAGGCAAAAATATAATGTGATGTATAAAATGTAATATATATATATAATGTATAAACTTATTATGAGAAAATAATAAAACAGGTATATAAATCAAGTTTACGTCATATTATAATACCAAATAAAACTTAAAACAAGTAAATTAATTAAAGTAAATTATGAATATATTCAATAAACTCTATATGTTGGTGCAGTTAATTATTCATATATTAGATTCAACTCCAATCATATTTACAATAGCGCTGGTCTGATATTAATCGCTGTATTTAGGCCTGGCTCTATATGTGCTCTGAGTAATAGAATCCATTTTAACTCATATAATTCTAAAGTGTCACGTGCATTACCTTCCCTTCTACTTGGGTAAAGTATCTGTAAGACTCTAAATTTAAATGAATGTGATATAAATCTTGGGTACTGACTAACATTTCTATGGTATTAGATTGGGATGAAACAGCTAGGGATAAAATTACCTCCACGTCGATAGCCTAGTAATCCCTATGATCCTATGATCCTTTGAGCTTCTTGTTGTTGATAATGTTTACTTCTAAACTCACATAATATTCTAGGCTTTGTATTCATTTCATCAATTACAAATTGTATAGCTATATATTTTTTTCATAAATAGTTTTGTTAGAATAAAATCATACATACCTGTTATCAAAAATGTGGTTTCAGATCCAGTAGTGATCTTTTGCAGAGAACAAACAAAGCACTGCAACAATTACTGACAAGTTTTTGCCTGTTAAAATTTGACTTCTATAGAACAAATATGAAACATTCAAGTTTTCATTTCCTGGTACTATATTCAAATACTGACCCATTACAGCACCTATAAAGGATAATGCTGGATTCCTATCTTGTGCTCTTGATTGCAATGTGCTGCTCCATGACATTTCTGAGGTGTCACTATCATGAGGATTTGCTGTCTACAGTAAACCTGAGTGTAAAAAATACAAAGGAACTTTGGGTAATGTTGGTGTTAACTCTCTGACACATTTTAACTCATGCAAACAAGCAAACGAATTTGAGGACCCATTCCATTTAGAAAAGCACAAAAAAATCGATGCTTAATGTAATTTCTCAATTACATGTTTTGTGGAGCTTTTGTAGAGTGAATCATAGACTTAATTGCATTTTACATTGTGTGGAAGCCGAAAGACATTATTGGTTCATTTGAAGCTCAGTGTTAGTAAGGCCAGTCCTAGTTTGCGGATGTGTAAGTAAGGCCAGTCCTAGTTTGCGGATGTGTTAGTAAGGTCAGTCCTAGTTTGCGGATGTGTTAGTAAGGCCAGTCCTAGTTTGCGGATGTGTTAGTAAGGCCAGTCCTAGTTTGCAGATGTGTTAGTAAGGCCAGTCCTAGTTTGCGGATGTGTTAGTAAGGCCAGCCCTAGTTTGCGGCTGTGTTAGTAAGGCCAGTCCTAGTTTGCGGATGTATTCTTATTATTCTCTTTTTGTGTCACCCACAATACGTCTATCAACAGTTGAGTAAATCTCCAGACCCACTGTTTATTCTCACATCCCATATCTCACTATTAGTTGAGATTCAAGTTTAGCTTTATAATTATTATAAACCCTATTATGTGTTGAATGTACAACATTATTTGAAAACTTTCACCAGTGTTTGTGTAATTGTTCACTGTGATTACTTGCGATGTATGGGAAATTACCCTAATGTCTCATTACTAAGTCTGTCTTCATACAAATCATAGTAATTTTCACTAACTCTTTGGATCTACTGGATTAATGTCATTCATGTACCAAGATTGTTCTAGATTCTGTAAAAGTCCTACAAAGTATTAAAGATTCAGGCAATACTGTAAGTCTGAACTGTTAGTACTGAAGTGCTAAACTGTTGATGAAAGCTCAGAATATCCCTACATGGATGTAATTATCCTGAATTAATTCTACCTTTTGACCTATGCATTTTTTGTCTACCATCCCTATTTGCCTACCATGTATAGCTTATTCCTTTATTCTTTCAAACTTTTTCAGGCTATTACATAAGGCACATAGGAGAAGGTACAGACAGCTGCTTTGTTCAAATGATGAAATAACTTAGACTTTACAAGTCATGACTAAAATGTACTTCAGCAACTCCTCAAAAAGGCACGGAGCACAATAAACACATTGCGTCTACTGTTGTTGTGTGACTAATGGTTCTTGTGCTTTGTAATGAGGACAGCATTTTGATTTCCTGGGTCAGAATGTTATTAAGTTTACCCACCTCTCACTACCTGCTATTGTTGCTGTACATTCTATAACTAGCATTCAAACTCTCATCTTCAGCTCAGGACGTGCATCTCATGAATAACTGCATTTGGATATCAAACCCCTCTGTACTACCTGGAGATGGCACATTTGTAAAATGACCAAGGAAAACTAGAAGCATAAATTTGCAATAATATTTGAACAGCTGTACTTGTTACTGTTTTGCATTTCTGATGACAACTTTAATCAAATGTGACAAGTTTGAACACTTCTCATGCACTTTGTCACACATTTTGTGGAAGGAAGGTTAAAAGACATAACAGTGTAAGAACTTAATATTTCACAGACATTTGTTAGCTGCTGTACAACCAGCAACTATTTCATCTTCTGATCCCTTAACATTTTTCTTGTTATACAGGACTGTAACGTGGATATCAGCCTCTTTCTTTCTATCAGCTATCTCCTTTCTGCCTCATAAGGACATCTGTTTATACAGGCTGTCACTTAAATGGTCCTCTGGGCTGTCAAAACAGTTTAGTTAAACTAAAATTTATTAAAGTGTTTTGCTATAGTGTTATTTAGATGCAAAAAATGCCTCAGTACAGGGTAAAACCCTGACTGAGAGATGTCAGGAAGACATCATCATGATCACACAACTAAGTATAACCTATTTCAAAGACTGTAGCACCTCAAGTGGGTTATACTTCTTTAGGGGATACTTCAGTGTCTGTACTGTTCAGTGAACTGTTTAAATTCATAGAGTAGCTTTATTTATTTATTTATTTATTGCATTTGTTTATAGGGATAGTCAAACTAGGCAGAAAGCTACCCCTTTTCAATGGATACCTGGGGAGAAAAGCTCCAGAAAAATTCCAACATTTAATAAAGAACATAGTAAACATAATTATACAAATAGTCAACAAATACGCACAATTTTAACAGATTATCATTAATTAACGGCAGCATCAAGTATTTAACTATGAAACATTTTCTTGTGGAGGGATTAGTGAAAAATAATTACATAAAGAACATTTGTAAGCAGAGGTATACAAGTAATCAGCAAATATAAAATATTTATTTATTGCATTTGTTTACTGGAATAGTCCGATTGGGCAGAAAGCTACCCCTTTTGGTGGAGACCCAGAGAGAAAAGCTCCAGAAAACTTTCATTTCATAAAGAACATAGAAAACAGAGGTATACAAGTAATCAACAAATGTAAACAATGTCCACGTGATATCATTAGTTAACAACAGCATCATGTAAAGAGCTATGAAACATATTTGGAAATTAAATCGACAGAAGGAGAGTCAAAGAGGAAAATGTTAGTATTAAGAGGTGAGAGAAAATGTTTTGGGATAGGTAAAAGGAAGAAGGAGAGGTAGAGCTGCTTTTGGTTTAGCTACTTGCCCTGAGAATTACAGAGAATCTGCTGCATCTAAAGCCATCCACTGCGAAAAGAATTAAAATAAGTATCATTTTGCACTTCTGCTCATTATTTTTAGTGCATTTCATAAGAATCATATTATTTGGTACATTTCTCACACTTTAATAGAGTTTCAAAGCTGAACTGTTTCCACTGTTGCTGCTGTAATACTTAATTAAATTGTGTCTGCTAGTTTTACAGGACTGTAGTATCTAGATTGTGTAGTTTCCCCTGCATTTGAGATCTAAAACCAGCAATTTTCATTAAGAGGGTTTTCTGAACACTCTTGTGGCAGAAGTGTGCTGTAGCAAACCCATCTGAGTTGGAGGCTGCTGGCTGAAAGTTTATTGTGTGTTTTCCTGATTGGTCTGTTGGCTTTGCTGTTATAAAACAGATTTTTTTCTGATTCTATGTAATCCAAGCGTTTGCGCTAAGCTGCTGTCTGCACTGTGGCAGGTAGCAGTGCCCTGTATTGATATGAACACTTTAAATTTATATTTTCCCTTAAAATACCAATTTTTGCAACCTTCTACAGTCCCCCTGCTACTCTAGAAGCATCTGAGTTACATGCAGATTAACATTGCCTTGCTGGATACCTCAGTCCAGTTAAATCTATCCACTCTTCTCCCTGGCTAAACCCATGGTAAAAAAAAAAACCCTGAAACTATGGATAGGCACTTTCTGGTTATCTCTGTGGCCAGCCTGGGAGACATGGGCACCCTGAGGCAATGTAGCAATTGTCTCATGTATCTTAATAACCACTTAATCCTGAAACAAACAAAGACAGTATATGATAGATGTCATTGCATAATGAAATTGAGACAGAATCTCACATACTGACAAGTCAAATGACAGGTTGTCAGCAAATGCACATCTTTTCCCCCACTAAATAAGGTCTCGACACATAAACCCACATATGCAGAGGTACTCACAAGTAACTTACCAAAACCTCAGAGGCCTCCCATACGATGCTTTCAGAAACCACTTGCAAACAAACTAAGTCATCAGCAACTAGTACACATAGCAATAAAGATCACAGTGTCTACTCAAGCAAGCCTCTAAGGTGAAACATTACACATTCAAACATCTTAGTCAAAGGAGGCTCCATCTTGAGACACATGGATGCCCCCCCCCCTCACCAGAATGAACTGAGATGTACCTCCCTGGGTTATATGAAGAGAGACATGATAGACCTATCTGAATATGTGGCACAGGTGGGTATGAGCATTGCATTGAGCAGCATTCTACCCTCACCAAAAATAATATCACAACACAAACAGAAAATGATTGACCAGTAATTGGCTTAGCTACTGGTATCATTCCATCATTTGTCAGCCTGGGACAACATGATCGACAGACCCTGCTGCTTTGCCAGAGATGTTCTGCACCTGTTGCCACTAGGCTTTTGAATACTGGCAAATTCATTAGCCACCCCCATAGTGCCTTTTTTAGGTAGTGCCAAAACAACAGATCTACCAACGTAATATATTCTTTTAATGCTAAGTTAAAGTTATTACTGCTCAAGTGCTAGGAGTCTTAACAAGAAGCTGCACTCCTTGGAAGCTGTCTTTACCCTGGAGAATGCTGATGTCTGTGCAGTTACAGACTCATGGTTCAAGGCTGCAGAAACCACCCCAGCAATGCAAGGCTACAATGGCTAGCATACATTCAGACCACCCTCTGAAAAGGAAAAAAAAACAAAACAAATGGAGGAGGTGTTTCCATTTGCATAAAAATAATCACACAGCAGGATTGGTCAAGCAGGATGACTCACTTGAGCTATGCCATGTCCAGTTGACCATAAGCAAAATCCCCCAACCATGACACCACTTTCTTTTATCAGGTCTCTTCCATATGAGAAATTACTCTAATGCAATAGTGATCACAATGATTGCCAAAAGAAAACTCTGTATGATATCAGACCTTATCCATAGGTTCATAGGTTCAGAGGAGGTTACTAAACTAATGGCCCTAGGGCCTTTACAAGCCTGGCCATGTAGTATCTATGTTCCCTAATTGACCATTGTTAGATGGTTTCCTAATTGGCCATTGTTAGATGGTTTGATGATTGTTTGCAGAGTGAATCTATGATCAGCACTGGCTGCCACTGTCCATGAGGGACATAGGTCCCACTCCAGGGGTATGTTCACAGTCTTCCATTCAGTTGTCCAGGCTGTGCTTAAATAGGGTCATTGAGGAGTTTATTCCAGAGTAGTGGCAGTCTCTGGGAGACATATTTGTCTCTCCATCAGGTTTTGTTTAAGTCACAGGCTACATTGAGATCTCTGGAATGAGTGGTTCTTGTCCCATTTGATTTGCAGACATGCAGCATTTCCACTAGTCCAAATTGGCCACATCTACTAGAGACAATGGACTCAAGCTCAATGCCAAGAAATGTATAGTTATCCCCTTTGGGAAAAAACATGCACCCGTGAATTATCACATAGGTGGCAGTACACTAAACACCGAAAGTGTGATAAAAGACTTAGGGACACAGGTGGACAGTGGTCACACCTTCAGTAACCACATCGCCACAACAGTCAGGAAATCCTTCTATGTGGCACACCTCATCACTAAGGGCTTTTCATCCAGAAAAAAGGAGGTCATTGTCCCACTGTACTCATCCCTCATTAGACCCATTATAGAATACAATGCCCCATTTGGTATGTACCGCTCAAGACATCTGCAACAACTGGAAAGGCCGCAGAAATACCTCACTAAAAGAATCACAGGCCTAAAGCAGATGCCCTATGCTGACCACCTTAAAAAAACTCCAGCTATACTCTGTTGCATATCGTCTACTCCGAGGCAATCTCTGCTTAACATACAAGGCCATGTCAAACCCAGAGCTGTTGGACATGCTACACTTAAAGAAATCCCAGTCCCTCAGAGCCACACGCTCCAGGGATCTAAATCTTGTCATCACAATAAACAAAACATGTTGGAGGGATAGGTTCTTGACCCAGAGACTCCCCAGACTCTGGAATAGATTGCCCATACATGTCAAACAGAGCACATCTTTGGCCCTCTTCAAAAGGAACCTTGATGATTGGATGGGAGAAAGGAAATTCACCCCGGGGATCACGTCAGTCGCCCTGCTAGACAGGGGTCCATAGAAGTAAATAGTGTGGGGGAAATAGCCAGGGAATTGTTATGGCTAGGCTTGCATAGGCCCTAGGGCCGATAGCTTAGTACCAACCTACAAACCTATAAACAATCATAAGGCCTTCGTCACATATGTCCACAACCTCAAAGGAAGCACCTTGATCTGTTCAGAACTGGTGGTCAAGGACATCACATATACAAATGCCGTAGAAATAGCAAACTTGTTGGCTGACAGATTCAGTGAAAAATGTACCCGTCTGTCCCCCCATCAGTAAATCAGGACATCTCCAGTCCCTGCCCCCTTCCCCTTATATCTAGGGAACAGGTCATCACTGCTCTCTCAAAGGCAAAAAATACAGTCTCCACGGGACCCGATAACATCCCAAGCTGCATCTTATGTGAACTCAGGCAGGAACTTGCAGCACCATTAGGCAACCTATTCAACCAAAGCCTGAGTACTGGCTTCATCCCAGTTGAGTGGAGGATAGCCACTGTCATCCCTTTACACAAAGTTGGAGTGTTCACTGATCTGAGAAATTATAGACCCATCGGCCTAACTAGCTTGATCTGCAAGGCCATGAAATGGATTATTATGGAACTCATTAACAAGGATATTGGCAACCTCCAAACACTTAATCCCACACAGTTTGGCTTCATCAAGGGGAGGTCATGTCTGCTAAATTTGATCAACTTCTTTGAGGCAATCACCAAAGCCATAGATGGGGGGAAGACTGTGCACACTGCCTACCTTGACCTGGCCAAAGCCTTTGACACTATTCCCCACTCGGACATAATAGATAAACTCTCTCAACTAGGCATCAATCCATATGTTACCAGATGGGTAGCAAACTGGCTCACTGATAGAACCATGTAGTCAAAATAGGGGAAGCCACCTCTAGCAGTAGACCCGTAACAAGCGGCATACCACAGGGTTCGGCCTTGGGCCCTCTGTTATTTGGGATATACTTTTCTGAAGTGCAGGCCAAAACCAGTGGGCTATGGCTGACCATGTTTGCAGATGACTGCAGGCTGAGTGCTGTCATCAATTCCCTTAGTGATGTGGACATCCTCCAAGAGGGTCTCACTCAGACAAATGACTGGTGCCAGAAACATGGCCTCAAGCTGAATACCAAAAAATGGTTCATTATCCCCTTTAGGGAGAGTGATGTCCCCATAAATTATCACATTAATAACAACGTCCTAAGCACTCATTCAGTTATGAGGGATTTGGGCACCCAGGTTGATAGTAACTTGACTTTGACCACCATGTTGCTTTTGTGGTACAGAAAGCCTTCTACATGGCCCACCTCATAAGTAAGGGTATCTCATCCAGGAACAAGGAGGTCATAACATCCATGTATTCTTACCTTATAAGGCCCATTATTGAGTACAAAGCACCATTCGGCATGTACCTCACAGAGCACATGCAGCAGTTGGAGAGACCACAGAGGTTCCTCACCAGGACAATCCAGGGCCTCAAACATCTATCATACACAGATAGGCTAAAAGCCCTATCCCTGAAAGCAGTTTCATGCAGACTCCTCAGAGGTGACCTATGTCTGGCATACATGGCGATCATGGACCCCACCTTGATGGGACTGTTGCATATCCACTAGTCAAGCTCCACTCAAGTAACCTGCACACATGGCCTCAACCTAGTCTGTGACATCAACAGGACTTGTTGGCAAGACAGATTTGTGTCCCAGAGACTCCCTCATCTATGGAATAGACTCCCTCTCCACATCAAGCAGAGTACCTCTTTACCCCTTTTTAAGCGCAACCTGGATAACTGGATGGGAAACAGAAAATATACTCCTGGGATTCCATCCATGTCCCTGCTGGACAGGGGTATTGGGTGCTGATTTGTCTAAGCATGGGCCTTGGCTAGGCTTATAAGGACCTTAGGGCCAATAGCCTAGTAACCTCCTATGATCTTATGATCCTATGATTAGGGCAGGGTCAGAGACTGCTCTGTAGGCCAGGCACAGGTGTCCTATCAGCAGCCTGTAGGACACAGAGTACAGCAACAGGAGTTTTAGTCTTTCCATGTAAGTCATGTTTTGGAGTCCCTGAATCCTCTTGGTCAGGAACCTCTGTGGTGTCGCCAGCTCCTGCAGGTGTCTGGTGAGGAACATGAAAAAGGGAGTATTGTACTCTTATTAGTGGTCTGATGAGGGTAGGGTACAGAATGCCCTAACTGATTCTCATGGAAAATATGTCAGCATAAGGGGCACTGGAATGGGGAAAAATGTACTTTTTTCAGTATCCACATGCCCCCAAATTTACAGCAAGATGAATTTAGATTATTAATGACTAGACTATTAGAATTTCAAGAGGGTGTAGCAATATACATGTGGACATGGAACCTAGATCATTTAGAATCTCCAAGTCAGGTAAACACAGGTAGTTATTTAAAGAGCAATGGGCTGATTGGTCAAGAAATCGAACAAAAGCATGAGGTTATTGAGCAGGAGCGCACCATTTTCTTTGGAAGACGTGGATCATACTTTAGGACTGACAGAATTACTATCATGCTGGAATATAGTTATAGGGTCCAAGGGATGTGAACACCCCCATTTGATTCCAGACTGCTCCCCAGTAAGAATAATCTTGGATCCAAATGAGGGCAAATTTACAAGAAAACACTGGAGATTTCCAGTTTATTATTTAAAACAGGAGAATTTTTAAGCAATGGCATTATGAGATATTCCCAGCAGCAAGTCCTGTGTGTAGGAAAGTGAGCTGAAAGGATAAAATATAACTGGGAAGGACTGAAAGAGAATTTTCAGTAACACATGAAGAAACATACTAGGACACTAGAACAATAAGAAACAGTCGCAGGATAAGAGGGTAGGCTTTAAAGACTTACAGAGTCTCTACTGGAGAAACACAACCCTGACAAGAAAGCATTAAGTAGATGAAAAATGAAATTCACAAAATGTTGGCCCTGAAGTTTGAATTTCTGAAACAGGGGCTCATGGGCTCCTGTTTTTAGAGCTGTGCAGGATATCAGCATAGGTTGGCAGCGAAGCTTCTACAAGTAGCCAGGAGGGTAATTTTAGAGTTATATATCTGGAGTGAAGAAAGGAACAAAAACATCTTAAGGCTATCCTGCAGGACTGTCATGGATATTACCAAGTAACCATTACTGTGGAACATACAAATGAAGGTAGTAAGGCAGAAATTTCTTTAGAGATTTGAATATTCCACATCTGAGCTAGGCACAGGCTGAGGCATTGATTGCACTCATAACTATTGAGATGTTTAAGGAGGTGTTAGTGATGCAGGCAATGGGAAAGACCCTGGGTACGGATGGTATCTATATAGAATTTTGGAAAGTCTTGGGAGAAGAAACCTGGAAGATCATGACATCTATTTAATAACATACCGGTAGGTATGTTCCCCAGGTCAAAAGGAGACAAGTCATGATAACAGTGATTCTGAAGGATAGCAGGGACCCACGTCTGCTGCCCACATGCAGGCCCATTTCAGTATTAAATATAACTATAAGCTGTTTATAGTGATGCTCACAGACTGTGTTAAGTGGTTCCAGGTTTAGTTGACTTTGGACAGGCTCAGTTTGAGGGGGAGCAGACATTGATAATATAAAAACTGCACTGGTGGTCCAGGATTCGAATGTTAGAGGGAAGCAAGTGGCACTTGTTATTTTGGCCACAGAAAAGGATTATTGATTGGGTCACTTGGGCTTATCTGTGGGAAGTATTAATAAAGAATGGGATGTCCTGAAGTTTGATCTCATTGATAACAGATCTCTGCCAGGAATCATAAGCATGTGCCACATTATGGGAAATGTTTGGGCTTGCTAGAGGCACAATTCATAGCTGCTCACTCTTGCCAGTTCTGTTTAGTTTGTATGTAGAGCAGTTGGCTGAATCAGTAAGAAGGCCTGGATAAAGGGGTTATGAGACAGCAGGGCAGAACATTATAATCTCTTTGTAGATGGAGGACATATTCCTTTATCTGGTCAGTCCTGAAAATAACCTTAAAACGGATTTTGAATTAGTGTTGAGGTTCAGGAAGGTCTTGGGCTATAAGATAAAACAGGCAGGAATTCCTTTTCTTTAACAGGGTTGACCTAGTCAAATATCTGGGTGTCTGGTTCATGTCAACAATTCGTTTTAAGGTAATAAGACAGTAGAGGAATATCTATAAAAGGTAAAAGGTGAAATAACTCAATGGAAACAAATCTCACTGGAGTTCTACCAATGCATGCAAGCACTGAAATATTTTCTTCTGCTTCTCATATTATATTTTTTGAATCCTTTACAGAGCAACAATTGGCTGAATTCAATAAGAAAATAAAAAAATATATATATTTTCAGGGAGAAATTTTATACTGGAATGTAAAAGACTGAGGGTGATATGGGAAAATGCATATGCCCCTCTGGACATGGGCAACTTAGGAGCACCACATCCCAAATTTTACAAGAAGGGAATTCAGTTAAAGTTACTATATTTACTACAAGCATGGGAATATAATTCTGCCTGTAAGCAAATAGTAATTGGAGGTAAGTATCTGAGGCAATAGGATGGGGGCTTAGATCTGTCCATGTTTTAAAAGAAGTGGGAATATCCCATTTTTTATCAGGCTGACACGTGATACTTTCTGAAAGTATATGATGGGAATCAGTTGCTAATTTGAAACAACATTCATTTGTCCCACTAGAGTTTCAAGAATGTGAAAGGTGTCTAAGGAACTGGTGTTGGAAATGGACTGATATCATATACTGGAAGCAGATTAGAAAAGGGAGGACATGGATGAAATGAGATTTGGTCTGTTAAAAGTATGACTCGAGAAACACTCTAACAGTGTCGTATATCGGACTCATTTAAATAGAAGAAAAATTGAAGAAAGGCAAACAAGTCATCCTGTCCCAACCTAAGTTAGTTACTTTCTATCTTCAAGTCAGGGAAATGCCTTTTGATGAGAAAAGTCTGGTAATCTGGAAAGTGAAAGCATTATTCAAGTTAAACTCAGATATTATATTTAAGTC
The DNA here is from genome assembly GCF_019279795.1 of Protopterus annectens. Taxonomy (NCBI): domain Eukaryota; kingdom Metazoa; phylum Chordata; order Ceratodontiformes; family Protopteridae; genus Protopterus; species Protopterus annectens. The sequence continues at coordinate 1,140,016,600 of NC_056731.1, forward strand.
AAAAACATCTAGGCATTGTAGCTGAAAAGAGAGAACCCCAAGGAGGGGTGATCTAGAACATGTATGTTACAGAGGTATACCATAAATATGTATGGAAGTGCCACCAAATAATATGTCTATACCTGACATACAGTGGCAAGAATATGTTCCTATGGAGATGGAAGTTGCTAGAGGAAAAGAGGTAGAGAATAAGGTAGGGGCATCTGGGGCTTATATTTTGGACCTGTAGGGTATTAGAAGGACATTAAAGACATTAGAGGGAACCAAATATGGTAGCCTATGCCTTAGGAAACATGTTAGAAGGATTCAAGGACCAGACACATGATTTCCTAAGATAGGGTTTTGAAGGAGAGGTAACAGTCATTCTATTGTTTTTATTGATGGGATATGATAACACACTAAAACTGAGTGCCTCCTCCAAAATTTATTTATAGTACTGATGGTTGCAGCAAAAATGTGGATTACCCTATTCCAGATTATAGCAAAACCTCCAAGGAAAGAAGGTGCTCAGGAAACAATGCAGATTATAAAAAAAAAAAAGAAATTGTAGGGGTAGCGCTAGACTGAAAAATCAAAAGAACTGTATTAAATGGGTAGCTTGTTAAGCAGCTTGCACATTGTTTGGCTTGTCATAATGGCTAAGGTGCTTTCTTCACAGACACAAGAGACAGAGTCTTCCTGTTATCTTTGAAGGGGAATTGCCTTGGCTTAACATGACCTGCAAGGGCAGTTTACCTATGAACCTAAAAGTTAATTGGTTCCTAGTGACTACTAGCTCATCTTTTAAGGGGGTGGGTTTGGCAAAATGGTTAAGGTTTTCACCTCACAGCCACATCTTGCAGGGCTTGATTCTGACCTCAGGTTAATGTCTAGACTCAAAATGACCCCTTCAGGGCAGTTAGTCTAGTATTCACCTTTGAACCTATAAGGTTATAAAGACTAAGAAGCAAGAAATATTGGTTGCTATAATAAAAATATTTATGCAAGAAAAGACATACCCATTAGACAAAAACTGGGTAGAGCACACCCAGCTCCAAACCAGAAGCTAATAGGAAAGAGCAATATGGGCAGGACGGAAGAGTGAGTAACATTTATAGATGATAATGTGAAGACAGCCTAATACTCAGCTGCCACGTATAAAATATGCTTAGTTATTCTGGAAAATTGAATGTGTGACATTGATCCATGTAACAAAAATATATTGATTTTGTGGTGAGTTAATAAAACTGTTGATTAAAAAAAAAACTCTTGTCATTACTCCAGTCCACATCCCACTACTGTAAACTGTATTAATTTACTATGGTGCATTTCATTACCTGGATACCAGAAAAATGTTGCAGTGTAGAGGTAATGTTGATATAAATGTAGTATATGACTCTGTATGAAGGGTAAGCCCAGAGAAGACCATAAAAGTATAATTTGGATACAGTACGCAAAGTTAGTACATGTCAAACATATGACATTAAGTAATTGTAGAACATTTATTTTTTATTTATTTATCATTTGTTTACCAGGAAAGTGTGACTAGGACAAAGCCCATTTTCAGTAGAGGCCTGGGAAGAAATACTCCAGATGCATGTGGTTGGAATGTGGGAGGAAACCAGAGCACCCAGAGGAAACCCACACAAATGCAGGGAGGATATGTAGACTCCACACAGAAGGCACCCCAGCTGAGAATCAAACAGGAGAACCTCTTTCTCGGAGGTGACAATGCTAACCACTGCACCACTAGGCTGCCCAATGTCAGTAACAGAAAAAATATGCTTTTAGAGATTCAGACTACTGCTATTTACATATTTACAGATGTACAACAGAATAATAAGAGCAGATGTGAAAATGCTAATTAGCAATTATGGAGTGAGGAGGGAAAATAAAGGGATTAAAGAGGTTTAGTAAAAATTTACAAGCAGATAGGAATCATAGTATACAGTAAAAGGTGGAAGAGGTGTTATGTGTCTTGTTTGCAACTATGCACATTTTGCTTGGTTGAGCAGGTGGAATTTCAACTCATTTCTGAATGTTGGAAAAGAAGTATTTTTTTAAGATGAGGTGGAAGAGGTTCACAATGTTTCGGGTGTTGAATTGAGAAGTTATTCCTAGTACAGTGAAGTTTGGAAGATGGTGTTTCAAGCAGTGGCCCATTGTGGTCTTGGCTTCTGAGAATTTAGGAAGATGTTTTTGGGTAGAGCTTGGCAACTAATTAGCTAACAGAATCTCAGTGCATGGATTTGAATCAGTCAGAAGTCAATAAGAGGTCTGCTCTTTGATTGACTGGAAGCTGTTTATCTTATGAATGAGTAATGGTGATCTTATCCGGGGAGAAAGAGATAAATCTGCAAATTTTATTGTAAAGAGTTTGAATTGTTTTTCATTTAGAGAAATATGGATATTTGTCTGGTCCAGAATAAGAGGAAATTTAATTTTATTCTAATTTTGTCTAGGTGAATTTGAAAGGTGAGAGATGATTCTAGCCAAATTCCTAGGTATTTAAAGGAGACAACATTTTCATCAAATCAGATTCTTAGGTATGTCTTGTGATTTGGCTCACAAAGGCACAGCCTATTCACATTCCATGCACTGAGAAACCTCTGATCCTTACAGTACTGCAACAAAAACACTTTGGCATAATTCTAAATCGACTATTTTCCTTCTTATCACATGTTGTGCAACAAAGGCATAAGGTTCCTGCTTAATTTAAAGCAGTTTATGGAATATAAAACATTTTCACAATGGAGGCCAAACAAGCTTTTGTTACTGGGGTCCTTCTACCTGGCCTCGAATACTTACTGCCTCTCATTGCCCTACACTCTACCCAAAATCTAGACATATACCAAAAGTCAAATAATTACATTTTCAAGTTTGTACCCATCAGTCCCACAATGGGCACCATTGTTTTACTATAAATAAATCTAAATGTCTTCCAGTGCAATCCAGAGTCACTTTCCTGCTGAATACTCTTATATACAGGCTCCTAAATGACCAATATGGCCCAGCTCTAGGCAAATTCCTTTGCTTCAGAGACTTGTGATATGCATTGAAGATTGCCATTGATGCTAAACTAGTCATGCCACCGTATACTGGTGCTACAGCTGCAAAAACATGTTTTTGTCAAATTATCTACAACATCCTAGAACAAAATATCCCAAGAAGTCTGAAACTTATTCCAAATGGTTGATTTTCACAAAGGTCTTAAGAAACACCTTAAAAAATTAATTGTCACTGCTTTGGCAACTGTGGTTAAAAATTATGTTATTCATTTGTTTCTCTGTAGGCCTCTAAGTCTCAGCTATTTTTATTATCATTTACTTTACTTTCATTGCCTTGCTTACCCCTACCTTCTTTTCTTTTCTTTTTCCAGATATGGAACAATGCATCTTTGTTATACTCTGCATTTATGTTGATTTTTAATGATAGTATTCTCTATTTTAGTTGTATTGTTTTTGTATAGATTTTCAGCTTGATTATATGTCTAGTTTAAATTTTATTACAATATTTTAGCTAATATAGTATCATAGATTTTCTACTATTATTGAATAATATTTCATTAATTTGTCTATATGCATGTTTTCCTCTGGGTCCATGTTAGATGGACGAAAAGCCACATTAACGAAGACCAGTTCACCGAGATGAGATTGCTGACAATGGAAATGCCTGACAAAGGTAAGTAAACAAATTACAGCACGGAACCGCTTCTTTCCGTCTCCATAAAACACCAAAACACAATTACAAATACCTGTATAGCAGTGGGTAAGCCCTCCTGCACCCCACACCCCCTTACTTAAATATTCTAACTCCGAGATCACACCACATTGTGAGAATGGGAATATATCCCATTCCGCACTACTCACCATTGTCGGGCATTTCCGTTGTTGGTGATCTCGTCTCGGCGAGCTAGTCTTCGTTGATGTGGCTTTTCGTCCATCTAACATGGACCCTTTCCTCTGTGCTAGCTTTTCTAATTGTATACCAGTTAATTTGTTTTATGTCTACTGTATAGTTTATTACTAAATGTGAAATAAAAACAAATGTATATTATGAGAATGTGAATGTTGCAAAGTGATGCCAGGAACTCCAACAACATAATAACGTTAACAAAATGTTTATTAGTTTATGATAAATTATTTAAAACTGAATTCTCTGATTCTGTCTCTAAAGATAAAATAACAAATGTAAAATCTTCTGTTACATGAAAGCAGCAAAAATAAGCTAACTTGTTTCAAATGTAGACAGAGAGAGGTCACATGGCCAGATACTGTTCCACTAGTATTAAAGAGAATGTTAGTAATAAAAATGTGAAAACTAATATGTTTGTTACAAATGAATTTGGTCTTACGGAATATGAAGCTGAAAGCTAGACTATCTGGATTTTGTTTTTTAAGGAATATGAAACTAGAAATTAGAATAGCTTAGTCCTCATTATGTCATTCTGTTACAACCAAGCTGTGGAAATAAATTGTATTTTTGTAATGGAAAGAAGTTCATGCCATGCTAGATATTAGCAGAATGGTAATGTTAAGTGTCCCCTGTATCTGTGTATAAGATTAGTACCAAACAAAAAGTGGACGTAATATGCATTTATGATTATACAAAGAAATGTTCTCATGTTAAATTGGTTTCTGGCTTACTTACTTACTTACTATGTGTTTCAGTGATATTTAATAATTCTCTGCTTAGTATTGCAAAGTTTGTGTGTTAAACAGATCGCTGGCTTACTTCTGAACACTTACTCTGGCTGGCTCCATTTGATTTTCCCTCCCACCCGCACTATTGTTGTTGTAGTCTTATAACTTGGTGGCTTTTGCTTTGCCCACATCTTATTATAAATTTGTCATTGGACACTCCTCCCAGTCCAATGGATCAGCTCTTTCTACTGAGTGCAGTGAGACTATTCGGGAAGGCCCATCCCATTAGCTCTTAACCTTGAATTATCTTCTGTTTCCTCCCTTTCTACTTGACAAAAAATGCACTCTATTCAGCTGCTTTTACTGTATTTTACTGTATTTATACTGTGCCTTTTCCTACGTTAACACTTTATTTTGCTTTTGCTGCTGTTCTTAAAAGTGTTCAGTTGCATTTATACTGCCTCTTTTATTACTACTTGTAAGTAGTCAGATTTTATTGATTACATTGCTCTACCACATTGTTGCTTTATACTGTTTTTTTTTTTGCTGTTGTGACTGTGATTTTAAGCACTTTAAATTTGAAATACCTCTGCACTTAGCATTGGCTAGATTCACTCTTGCAGAATCTAGACTGCCTTGTATCACTTGAGCACTTAAACTAGCTCTTCACTGAGATACTGAAAGATATGAGGCATCTGTTGCTTCCAACTAATCATAAGTGCCTGTTTCTGCTCTTACATTGCACTCTTAATTAGCTTTTGCATTCCACTGTCTGTTTGAATTGTCAGAACTGGTTTTGGCCACACATTTTACTGCATACTGTACTAGTTCAGATATAGCATAGCCCACTTCAAAGTTTGCTATTTCTGGGTCTGTTTTGTAACCTCTGAGCATCAAATTCAAGCCATCTTTGTTGGAGAAGGTCTTTCTTCACCCTTGTGGGAGGAGAGTGCTGTCTGGGTTCAATCTACTCAACGGTGATTGGACTAGAGCTTAGAGATTACGTCCTTATTTGCTAGTTTGAGTTAAAAGGATTATTTATTGTTTTACATAAGCCACATGTCTGCACTTCTGTGCACCATTATTTATTTATTTATTTATTTATTTATTTATTTATTTAAATTTGTTGACCGGGAGTGTCCGACTGGACGTGGGTCCATTTTCAGCGGAGGCCCGGGGAGAAAAGCTCCACAGTAAAATAAACAGACAGTAGTTACATTGGATTACATAGTGATTAACAATTTAACATAGAAATTACTTACAACATATTTACAGATGAAGAACATAGTACATCAGTAGACAACTAGAATCTTTATCTGTGAAGTACATAACAGGCATTAACAAATGTAACAATGAGAAGCTCCTGCTGTATAATAAGTACTAGGCTTATGAGCATCTGAGCTTGCTATCATCAAGGTAGTTAGTGGAGTGAAAGAAAGGTAGTAGTTGGATGGGGTGGATGGGACATTTAGTGGATGGTTTACTAGTTTGTGGGTGAGTGAGAGTTGATACCACTGGGTCAGACAGGTAACTCTGAAACCATTTGGTGACTGATTGTGAAGAAGGATAGGTTATTGAGGACAGAGATAAGTTGTTTGTGTGGGACCATGTCAAATGCTTTAATGCTGAAAGATAGTGTTTGTAAAGTGGGGATTTATGTGAGACTTTTCCACAATGTGTGGGAACGATCCTTCTGACAGAGATCATTAATCAAGATGGGCAGCTGGTAAGAGCATCATGCATTTTTTGTAGTATTCACTTGGGAGGTTGTCTGCTGCTAATTTGCTGGGTTTAAGTTTAGTTAAGAGTTTTTTTTCTGACTTAGTGGTTTCTGTAGCCATGGGGGAGGGTTGTGCTTTGGTTCTGGAAAATCTTATGGGGCAAAATAAAAAAAAAATAAAAAAAAAAAAAAAAACATAATATAAAAAACTTTAGAGCATAAGAGTCTATCCTATATAACATACATATTTCATGAACAATTACATCTGTTCAAAACCTGGTGGTGAATCAGCAGCAAGTCTCAATATCCATTCATATTCCTTAGTCTCTAAATGGTTAAACCTAAATTTATGTTCATTACCAAAAATAGATATATGTTTATATAAGGCATTCTTATCATAGCATCTCCTAATCTCCGATTTATGTTCAGTAATACGCTCCTTCAATTTACGGGTAGTCTTACCCACGTAAAACGAAGGACAGGAGACACGTAGCCACATAGACCACAGAAGATGTAATACAAGTGGCTGATGCTTTAAACTTAAAAACATTACCATGAGTGGGATGTATAAAAGTATCACTATCATTACTAATAATATCAGCACAACACATACAATTAAAACACTTAAAAGTGTGATGATAATGAACATAAATTTAGGTTTAGGGCGATTGATATTGTATATCCTACATTAAGGGGTGGTGATATCAATAACCATTTAGAGACTAAGGAATATGAATGGATATTGAGACTTGCTGCTGATTCACCACCAGGTTTGAACAGTATGGTTAGCCTTAAACCGATACTAGTTAAACTACAAAATACCAAATTGTGATGTAATTGTTCATGAAATATGTATGTTATATAGGATAGACTCTTATGCTCTAAAGTTTTATAATATGTTTACATTTTGTGTTTTATATTTTGTATTTTATTTTGTTTTTTGTGGTCACATGATTTCTTTTGGCTGCTGATCATGTGACTGATGACCTGTATTTAAAGTGTGAAATGTTTGATGCTATGTTTTAGTATTGAAGAAGGGTTCTACCCGAAAGCTTTGCTTTATAAAGTGGTTTTCTCTACCAGGTTTTTGTGTTATATCAGTTTTGCAGCTTGTTTTTTCTTGTACTTTAGAGCATGCCAGTTACATTCTTTGAGGGATGAGATGAATGTGAGTGGGTTAAAGTTTAATTTTTTACGTATTTGACAATAGATGACAGGTTTAGCTTGGTACAGGCATTTTTTGAGTAGGAATGTTGGGGAGTGATCGCTGAGGCTATTTGATAAGCAGCCTGTTATATATGACTGGGGGTTCTTACTGACTAGTATCCAATCCAGGGTAGAGTGCTTGCTGGAGTTTTTATTTATCCTTGTTGGTGACTGGACTAGTTGGGTGAAGCCATGAAGGTGTACATGATGGGTTGGATTGTTGCCAGAACAGGATTGTTGCCAGAACAGGATTGCCAGTCAATATTGAAATCACCTAAGATGATAGTTTCTTGGGGGAGATGGTGGGTAGACCAGCTGAGGAGGTTTTCTAGTGGAGGGATGTTTTGGCCAGGTGGGAAGTAGCATCCAATTATGTTGATGGTTTTGTTTCGGTTAATTTTGAGGTTGGTATATATTATTTCTTCATTGCCTATTTGTGGAGCTGATGATTTTAAGATCTGGATGTTTAGATGTTGTTTAAATATTATAGCTACACCACCTCCTTTTTTGTTTAGCCGGTCTACTCTTAGTATGCCGTAACCTGTAGGGAGTATTTGCTCACTGGTAATGTGAGGTTTTAGCCAGGTTTCTGTCAGGATGACTATATCTGGGGAGTATAAGTCTATGGTGGCATGGAGTTCATGGACTTTGTTGGATATACTTCTAATATTTAGGCTTAGTAGAAGGAAGTCACTTGGCTTTCTATTGGCTGTAATATGGGAGAAGTTGTGGTTTCTAGTCTGATTATGAGGACTGGGGTTGGAGATGGTAGGGCCAGGGTTAGGGCTAGTTTTGATATGCATGAGATTATTAGTTTTCTCAGTTTTTGAATGTGTTTGTTTATAAGGGAAATTTTATGATTGTTCTCTGTGGGTAATAGGTATGGTGGGAGGGTTACTATGTTAAGTTGTAGGGATGCTTTACATTTGAGTAATATAGTTGGTAGAATATGTGGGGGGTGCATAGGGATGGTTCTTGAGCTGGTGGGAGGGGAGCTGAGTATGGGTGAGACATGGGTGGTGGTGTGAGTAGTAGTACAGTGGTAGTGGTTGAGTGGGGGAATGATGGAGCTTTGGTAGGAAGTAAGATATGCAAGGAGAGTGCATGTAGTGAGCAAAGGAAAGGTATGCTTGTACATGTCAGTTGAGGAGGTGTGATAGTAGAGGGAATATGGAGGAGGTAATGTTGGGTTAGCGCTGTGGTTGGCTATTGGAAAGATGGGAGGGGTTTGAGTGCAATAAAGGTGGGACCACTGGGGGCGGGAGGGAATAGGGGGCAGGGTGGGGAGCGAAGCGGGTAGAGACCCTGTTGGTTGCTTGTATGAGGGGCTGGAAACAATCACAAAGCAAAGACAAGTATGTGTTAAGAACAATCACAATTGACCAAGGACTGCTCTGAAACTGTAAGTCTTGTCTTAATTTCTCAGGTGGAAAACCAGGATAACCTTGTATCAGTAGGCTACTGTGGTATAGTTTAAATAAACAAACACACAGTATTGATCAGCTATGGATACTATTTGCTAACAGAAGGGAATAAGAGAAAGTGGAAGATGTGTGTGGTGGTGGTGGTGGGGGCTGCTTACAGCCAAAGCACAGTGCTCTCCAGGGGAAAATGAAGATTGGCTCAAACAGTCAGACACATACTCAAAGTTAACTGTAGCTGTTTGCAGACCGTTCAGACCCGGACTGCACTTTTCTTATAGGAATGTTAAAGGTGGTACCGCAGTTGAATACTTAAGAGTGGTGTTAGGTCTAGAAAAGAAGAGCACAGAGAGGAGTAAGCACTTTTGAGATGGTAAATATATATTATAAAGATTATAAAAAACACACTGAGCAAATAGCTAGCACATGCAGGACAATGTCCTGAACCACTACTTAGTATATGCAGATACTGAGCCAATTGGAAGAACATTAGAAAACAAAAACCAGACAGTTATGCAGCCACAGATAAAAATATAGCGAGCAGCAATCTGTCGTGGTTCTCTAATGTGATTCTATCCACCAGTAACAGCACAAACTTATAGAAATAATTTAGACACTAGTATGAGCTGTCTACACACAACACTATTACATGAATAACATTAGTGAACAAGGTGCAGCTATGCAAATAGACCATACATACTATTATACTAGTAACAACTTGGTGCATGCCATAGTAACATCAAAAATAAAGCATAAAACATATTAGATGTCTAACACAATTCAACATAAACATATACAGTTGTAAAATGTCTAATACAATTCAACATAAATAGGCATTTACAGTTGTAAAACACTTACTGGAGAGACACTGAGCCTTCATGGGGCCTGTAGCAGAGTGGATTGTAGTTTTACAAAATGATTTTGCTTATGCACTACTGGGTAGTTGTAGTTACCATTGGTGGTTATAGTAGCAAACGTTTTGCTTATTAAATTTTCCCTTAGCACGTTTGTTGTGGTTCTCCAGAGGTTTTTTGTGGCTCAGCTCTACTGTCAGGTAGAACACTAAGCCTAGCCTCAAAGGTACCAACACTCCTCTTACCCACTAGTCATTTCTAAGTGCGACCTCTCTTCCTGACCATATAAATTTACCTAACACTATGGATGTACAATTTTCCATAGTTTCTCCAGTCAGCTTGGTCAACTTGGGCTTCCTGAGGCAGTGTAGTAACTGTCTCATGTTCACCGACAACTCTCTGCTCCTAGACCGCTCTAACTCAACATGTGAGAGATGCAACTATATTAAGAACCTTGAATCCATGCTCTCTCACACACCAGTCAGAACATATAACAATGAGTGGGTCATCAGCGTGCACACCTCACCTCTTACTCTACCCAAACCCACATCAAACATACCTACATATGCGGAGGTCCTCACCATAAATATACCTAAACACCAGAGACCTCCCAAACAGAAACACAAGCACACTACACATAGTACATCCTCTGCAGAAACAATACACATAATAGCTCACATACAGTGTCTCACCTGTCAAGCCTTTAAGGCAAAACACAAACTCAAACATATTAGCCATAGGAGTTTCCATCGTGAGACACGCAGATGTCTCTCTCACCAGGCTGGATAAGGAGAAGGTCACAATCAGCTGTCTTGTCACATGCCAGGATCCGCCATATCACACATGAACTCAAGTCTTTCAACAACAGGTACTGTTATGACTTTGTCATAGTTCATGTTGGTGTGAATGACTTGAGACATACCTCTCTGGACTATAAAAAGAGAGACATGATTGAGCTCTCGAACTATGTGTCTCAGACTGGTATGTCCCTAGTATTTTATCTTCAACTAGGATGATGCCTCAATACAAACAGAAAATGATTGACTGCAATAATTGGCTTAGTTTATGGTGTCATTCCAAGGGGATACAGTATCTATCAGCCTGGAATGACATGATAGACAGACCTCAATGCTTTGCCAGAGATGGTGTTCATCTGTCACCCCTGGGATTTCAGCTACTGGCCAGAGCTCTTGCCAACCCTGTAGTGCCTTTTTTAGGCAGTGTCTCTGGACAAAATTCCCGATGTAAGAATTCCATCTAAGAACAGCCTCATGGTTTTGCTGCTAAATGCTAGGAGTCTTAACATGAAACTGCATTCACTGGAAGCAGTCCTCACCTTGGAAAACATAGACATCTGTGCAGTCACAGAGACCTGGTTCAAGGCTGTGGAGAGCACCTCAGCCATATTGGGTTACACCTCCTTCCACACATTCAAACCACAAACTAAAGGTGTGAAAACTAAAGGAGGAGGTGTATCAATATTCATTAAAGATAAATACACCTCTAGATTGGTTAGATAGCATGATTCCCTGGAGATACTTCAGGTGCAATTAACTGTTGGTAGGATACCTATTCAAATCATTGCCAGTTATTGGACCCCTTCCATGCATCAGGACACCCACTCTGCTTATTTGGATCTACTTGAGTCTATCAAGATACATCTGAATACCATAGTATTGGGTGACTTTAACTACCCAACCATTGCGGGGAAATTACTCATGTGGAAACTCACGTGCCCAAAGGTTCTTCAACTTCATGAACTCCAGTGCCCTGGACCAGCTAGTTGACACCCCCACAAGGGTGCTTACCAATATGGGGGATCACTGTAGTACCACTATTGTGAGGTCTTCCCTGGTGAGATCTGACCATAAATCAGTCTCATTCAAAGTTACTATTACACCTGATCCCCCCCCCCCCTTAGCACAAACTAAACTAAAAAGCTTCTCCAAAGCAGATTATAACCTCTCACTGGATGGTATAAATAGCTTCACTGCACCTCCTCCCTCAGATGGAACTGGCAACTAAGCCGAGTTTGATGCAAATGATTTACACAATCACCTGAACAACTGCATTGACACTGCCGTACCTGATAGGGCCAAAACAAGCTCCTCAAGGAAGAGCAAACCTGTCTGGTGGACAACTGCCATTAATAAGCTTACCATAAGAGAAAGAAATTGCTGTCTAAAATAAGAGTGAGCGAGCCCCAGACTGGAAACACTCCCTCCTCAGCTTAAACAAACAAATAAGACTCCTTGTGAAGTCCTCCAAAGCTAACTACGAGGACAACCATAAAGCATTCTTTAGTTACATTTGTAACCTAAACCGAAAGGCCCAGATTTGTGCTGAACTGGTAGTTAATTATACCACATATATCAAGCCTGTAGATATTGCTAACCTGTTAGCTGACAGGTTCTGTGAAAGCTTCACTCCCCTTTCCCCCGTCACACTTACCCCAAGACATCGCTACCACCTGTCCTCTACCCTGTACCTCTAAAGAGCAGGTTGTAAATGTCCTCTCTAAGGTCAAAATCACAGCAAACATGGGACATGATAACATCCCAGGCTGAATCCTACATGGGCTCAAACAAGAATTAGCAATGCCATTGGGTACTGTTTTCAATCATAGTCTAAGCACTGGCTTCATCCCGGCTGAATGGAAAAAGGCCACTGTTATCCGCTTGTACAAATTTGGTGCTTCGACTGACCCTGGGAACTATAGACCTGTTACCTGAGTAGCCTTATCTGCAAGGCCATGGAGAGAATCATCAAGGACCTTCTCAATAAAGATATTGGTAACCTCCAAACACTTAACCCTACTCAATTTGGATTTGACAAAGGGAGACCATGCTTGTTAAATCTGCTGAATTTCTTTGAGACAGTCACCAAGGCCCCTGGGGATGGGAAATCTGTACATAAAGCCTACCTAGACTTAGCCAAGGCTTTTGACACTATCCCCCACTCAGGAATAATTGGCAAACTCACCCAGTTAGATATCAACCTGTATATTATTGGATGGGTCACTAACTGTCTCAGTGATAGAACCCATATAGTAAAAATAGGGGAATCCATCTCCAACAGCAGACCTGTAACCAGTGGTGTTCCACAGATCACTCCGGTGACCTCTACTGTTTAGAATCTATTTCTCCGAAGTGCAAGCTAAAACTATAAGTCTGTGGCTGACAAAGTTTGCTGATAACTGCAAACTGGGAGCAGTCATAGACTCAATGTCAACATCATACAGGAGGGTCTTACAGAAACAAATGACTGGTGTCAAAGTCATGGCCTTAAACTCAGGGCAAAAAAATGTATTATCACCCCTTTCAGTAAAAGTGATGTTCCTGTTAACTATCACATCGATAACAGCACCCTAAGTGCTCACTCAGTGATAAGAGACCTGGGCACACAGGTTGACAGCAACCTTACCTTTGATCACCATGTCTCCACAGTGGTAAGAAGGGCATTCTATATTGCTCATCTCATAAGTAAGGGCATTTCCTCCAGAAAAAAGAAGTTATAACCTCCCTGTACTTTTTCCTCATCAGGCCAATAATTGAGTCCAATGGTCCTTTTGGCATGTACCTTTCCAAGCACCTGCAGCAACTGGAGAGGCCACAAAGGTTCATCAGAGGAAATTTCTAGTTCTTCAGCATCTGTCCTATGACAGCATCTGTCACTTTATTCTATTTCATACAGACTACTCAGAGGTGATCTCTTTCTTGCATATAAAGCAATCTTTGAACCTGCCTTATTGGAAATGCTGCATATCCGTAAGTCAAATGGTACACAAGTTACTCGCTCCATTGGTCTTAACCTGGTATATGACATTAATAGAACCTGCTGGAGGGACAGATTTGTCTCCCAGAGGTTACCACACCTCTGGAAAAAACTCCCACTGCATGTCAAGCAGACCACCTCATTGGCCCTCTTCAAATGCAATCTGGATGATTGGATGGGTAAATTCATCCCAAGGGTTCCACCTATGTCCCTCTTGGACAGGGGTGATAGGTGCTGATCATGGAAATAAGGGTAAAACGTGGCTAGGTTTGTAAGGGCCCTAGGGTCATTAGCCTGGTAACCTCCTATGATCCTATGACTCGTATAGAAATTCAAACAGGTCTAGAAAAACTATTGCATCCTTTAGCTGTAACCCCACTTAACTCATAATGTCATATTAGGAAAAGATTTTCCTTTTTAAAGTGCTGAGGAAAGTGGTGTTGGGGGAGGGAGAATCCACGAAAACTTGAGGCTGTCTGGTATACTTGATAGTAGAAATGTAAAGCAGCAGCTTGATTTACTCCTTCAGTATGGTCCTCTTCAAAAAGAACCTTGACGATTGGATGGGAGAAAGGTAATTCACCCAGGGGATCAAATCAGTCACCCTGCTAGACAGGGGTCCAGGAAAGTAAATAGTGTGGGAAGAAATAGCCAGGGAATTGTTATGGCTAGGCTTCTATAGGCCCTAGGGCTGATAGCCTGGTACCAACCTATGAACCTATGAACTTATGATTTTAAAAATTGGGGTGGGGAGGCAATATAGTGATGCTCATTTAGTGGTCCAGTATCAAAGTCAGGAAAAATGAGTTGGCTTAGAAGCTGCAAAAGGGACCAGAATTTCATTGTGCTTAGAGAGCAAAAGGGCCACGTTTGTTATCAGAAACCTGTCCTTATAACAGAACAACAGAAACCCAAAAATGTAAGAAATGTCACTATATGAGCTGAAGACAAAATAATAGAAAATTCTGAAACCAAATAAACATAAGACAGAGATCTGCAAAGAGACTTACAACAGGTATTACTACAGAAACAGAGAGGACAAAGGCAGAAATAGTCACACAAGTTAAAATTCAGAGTAATAACACATTTCTGTCCAAGTGGGATGAAATGCTAAAGAAGAAGGGAATTCTCAGGAGTTGCTCAGATAGTAGAAAAGTTAAAGCACAAGAAAACGTCTGCCCACAATTATTTTTTGTAGGGGAGACACAGAAGATGTTACAGTAGCAGTGTTTTAGGTAGTAGAAGCTATAGCTTTCACCTCGAGACAAGCCAGTGAAGAAAATAATCCTGAGTTAGCGGACTTATAGATAAGCTACATAAACTTTTAAAAACACAGTGTGAAGATCATACTTTAAGTGAGGGTATAACCACAGTTGTGGGGAAGGATACTAAACAGGACATTCCTATTACCTCTTGCACATCTTATGTGTTAAAAGATGAACTGTTATATAGAGTAAGCACATATATACAGTTGATGTTAAGCCATAGTTATTTGTTAGAGGTCACATGGGAATGCAAAAAATTCAGACTACTAGTCAGATGTTATTGGTAAAGTGCAATGAAACGAATAGAAAAATGACTATACCTCTTGTCCAGAATAACAGAAAATTGCACTCCATCCTGGATTTAAGAGTCTGTTAATTCAAATATTTATTATAGAGGTGTAATTTGGACATATTGCTATGGCTTTTTTGGGGCCTCTAGTAAAATCTAGTAATGGGAATTTGTATATACCAGTAACAATGGACTGTACTACAAAATTTCCAGAAGCATTACAGTTATACATACCCAATAGTATTGTTAGAGATCTGGTACTGTTATTCTGCAGAGATGACATACCAGAACAGTTATTGACCAAGACACTTATTTTATGTCAAGTGTATTACATCAGTTATTTCTTATTCACCACCTTGGAAAAATTTTGATTTCCCTATCTTTTTTATGAATAAGATAAAATCAAAATTTCCCCACAAGATTTTTTGTTCACAAACAGCTTTCTAAACCTATTCACATTATAATGGAGTTAGACAAGGCTGCCCACTTCCTCCTTATTACCCAGTCTTTACATTGAACCTCTGTTTCTTCACTTAACTCAAAAACCTTATATAATTTCCCAGTTTCTTCAGGTATCAAGATTTATTTTATAACATTTGCAGATGACTTAAACATTTACATTATCTGCCCCAATACAGATATTCTGAAAGTCATTTCAACTATTCATAACTTTTCCAAATTTTCAAATTATAAACAAGATGTTGACAAATCTTTTATCTTCCTCATTTCTTAACTGTACCAAGTTTGATATAATCATCTGAAAGAGTATTAAGCCTAACAATGTTATCATTGTCCAGGCATTTCTTTTTATTTTCAAACTCATGATCCAAACTCCCAACAAAATATAAAAATATGTTAGTCTAACATACAGAATGATATTAGAAGGTGGTCAAATATGCAATTTCATTTTTAGCAAAAATAGCAGTTCTTGAAATGAATATCATTCCATGATTTGTTTATATTAGATCATCCTCTGCGGTTTTACCTCACATTTTTTCATAATATGGAGTCAGATTTAGCAAAATGTATATGGTTTTCAAAGCTGATACAAATTAAATACATCAAACTGGTTGCATCAAAATCACTAGGAGGCATGAATCACCCTGGTTTTCAACTTTATATTGTATTACACATACTTTTAGATACTTCTAGATTATGGAAAACTTTAAATATAAACTGAACAGATTAGCAATAGCATTCACTGTGGAGTTATTTGGCATAGGAATTTTAAATTATAGTCTTAATTTATTAGTAATAATATTATTGAAAACAGTACATATTAAACAATTTAAAGTTCATACATATTTTTCTGTCAATATACTCTCCTTTTAGAAATTGATGAAATATTTTAATTATGAAGATTGGTGCAATTTACTGCAACCTATTGAATGCAACCCTAATATTTTGTTAAATAGTGAAATTATTAATTTATCCAACTATCCACTCTTAAAACATTGCTTGATTTTGGACTTTCCTCAATGTGATATCTCTTCAGCAGAGTCAACAAGGCTTTCCTTACATCTTTGAAAATGATTCCCTCATAGCAGCAAACTAATAAATCTGTCTTTTAAAAACAATTTCTCTCTACTCTATTATGAAACAAAGGTACTTCTAAATCATATAAACTTGCAATAAAATCTAAATTCAACAATAACTTTCTTTTATATAAATCATAGATTAACTATGAGTCAAGATTATCACACGAGAGACTGATCAGTAAGTCCGTCTATAAGAGTATATGTTATATTCTTCTTAAGAAACATCATTATACTCATTTTGATTTTAAAGTATCCTTACGTCAATTCAGTGGGAAAAAAATTATTCTTCTATCTTCTTAAATTATTGTTCTGGCTGTAGATTCAATAATGTGGATATAATGCATATTTTTGGTATTGTAAATTTGTTACTTAGATCTGGTAAACCTTCATATCCAAAATACAAAATAATATTCCTGACACAGGAGATATTCCCTGAAAATTAGTCATCTTACATATTCCATTCTCTAAAATGAACAAAACTATCTTATTTATGTAATTTGCTGTTTTTCTCTACTCATATTATACATTTCCCAAAATTAGTCTAAAAATCATTAAGATGAAAAAATATACTATCATGGTAATTAAACATCTCAAAGTTTTAAAAACTGATTCTATAGTTTTCTCAAGAAGAGAAAAAAATTATAACTTTAATATTTTATTGAATATATTATCACAAATATCACTTTAGGTCCATTTATGTCATAACAAACTCTTCAGTCCCTTAATTATTGATGGAAACATATCTAAATATTTACACCATGTCTATGAGGTAAACATCTTAACCATTACACCCCAACCCCAAATGGAATGTGTTGCAGTGGAACTTGAACCTGGAATGCCTACTCGTAAGGCGAATGCTCTGCCCACTACACTATTGCTATACTTATGATATTATGATGTTTGCATCTTCTTCTTTTTCCTCTTTACTCTCTTATACTCAGGGTATTTGTGTTTCAACTTTAATTTCTTTCCTCTTTTCTCTTGATTGTTTTCTTGCCTTGTATGGAAAAGTTCTAATTGTTATTATTTAATTCTTAATGTACTTGCAAATATTGTAAATAATGTAAATAGTTTACAATGGCTGTTTGGATTATTGATGATTTTTGGTATAACTTGTTTTGCATTTATAATTTGGTCCTGTTTTTTTCTACTTTGTTTATGAATTTATAATCATTTTATGCATTTAAATCTTAATAGAATGCATTTATATATATATATATATATATATATATATATATATATATATATATATATATATATATGTATACTATTACATAAGTTATGAGAGTGCTTAAAATCATCCAGTTGAAGTTGTTAGCTTACTATTTGTAGACTAATGGAAAAATAAAGAGGTTCAATTAAACACTGAAATCCATGGTAAGGAAAGCATTTGGCACTGATGGTAGTAACTGGAACTAGTTGTTTCCCTGCTTGCTGTTTATAATAACAGAGATGTCACATGCTTCAGCTAGGGTTATTTAATCTTTTGTATGATGGATTAAATGCTAAAGAATCTTAGGAGGAAGAGAAAATGTCATTTAAAAGTGTAATAGGACACTACTGGTTATTCCCATAGTAAAGAAGAACATGCAGAAAGTCCAGGATATGTAACAACAAATTTATAGAAAGAATGCCTGACTTAGAACATTTAACCGATAAGATAAGGTAATTGTATTAGTGCTGTCCACAGAGAACAAATTTCTGGCTACGTAGCAAGGGCCTATGAGGTCATTATAAGAATAAATGCAGTGAACTACAAGTTTAGACAGCAAGGAAAAAGGAAGAACAAACATCATAATGGGTCAAAGCAATGGAAAGAAGTAAAGAATGTAAGTTCATACTC
The DNA here is from genome assembly GCF_019279795.1 of Protopterus annectens. Lineage (NCBI taxonomy): Eukaryota > Metazoa > Chordata > Ceratodontiformes > Protopteridae > Protopterus > Protopterus annectens. The sequence goes on from NC_056731.1 coordinate 1,140,035,132, forward strand.
AATAGATCAGAGAATCTGTACCTGAAATAAGAGAAATTTTAGTAAGCAATAAAGGAGTGCTCTTGCACATGCCATGGAGAACAAAACTGATAGAACATAAGACAGAGAAAACATATGAGATAAATGTTAAACTGAGACCTGACAGAGCATCAAAGTCATACAAGCAGTTAGTAAGAGAAGAAGTAAAAAAGCTGAGAATCTCAGTAACATAGGAGTCATACCGTGAACGGTAAAGCCCTACAGCATTAGTTGTTAGACCTGAATGATGCATCAGATGTAATAATGACTTTCAGAAACTGAATATTATTTCAAAATTGGATAGTTATCCCATGAGAATAGATGCTTTGATAGTGAACCCAAAAAAAGCTAGGTATTTCAGAATATTATGCCTGACAAAATGCATCAACAAATAATGCTTTCTCCCACTGCTAAAGAACAAATAGCATTTCTTACCTGAGTGTCTTTTTTAGTACACAGTGCTATCAGTCTGCTTATGTGTTGCCTCAGTCACTTTCCAGAGACTAATCAATAAAATACGAAAATGTGAATTCTGATATTCTGCTGCAAACCATGATTGTATGGTTATCCATTTAGAAAACTGGGAATCTCACTTGCTCAAAATACAGACTATGTTCGAAGATATATAAAAGGCAGACTTGATGGTATATGCTAAGGAAATTCAACTCAACAAGTGTTTTGAACATCTCATGAAGAAAGCAGTAAGAATACAACTAGAAAAATAGAGGCCATAAGGAAATGGCCTGTGGTCTTTATTAAAATACATGGGAAGCTTTGTAGCTATTGCTTGCCTTTTGACAGCTCTTAGAGAAGAAACATATCCTATCATGTACAATGGCCTCTTAAGGCATGACAGAATATTTAATGAGCAAAAAAGGATATTTGCTCTGAGCCAGTTTTAGTGACTGTTGATTTTTTCTAAGGAATCGGAAGAAGGGCCAGGAATTGTGATGACCCAAGATATTCAAGGCAAAGAGCAGTCTGTGTGATGAATCAGCAGGATATTAAGCAATGCCGAAGAAATATATATATATATATATATATATATATATATATATATATATATATAGAGAGAGAGAGAGAAAGAATTTTTTTAGGGATGAATTGGGCCTTCTATTCCTTAAAATGTTGTTTACTAGATAGGTCCTTTGGTACTTCAACCTGGTAACTAATTACTATGGCAGAATAAATAGAAGTAAAAGAAAGGTATGCAGATGGGCAGTATCTCTCTTGTCCTTATTGTACACAGTGACCCACAGCCCTTGACTAGATAATACGAATGTTGATGGGTTTTCAAGGTCCTACAACCTATCACTGAGAGTCTGAAACTGAAGGTTTGTGCTGGGGTGGGGGTAGTTGTAACATCTTGCATATGGGAAAAGGTAGAAAGTGCCTCTAGGTAACTTCCTGTGTACGTAAAAAGGTAAAATGTATCTGATAATGTTACATTCCTACTAATATTAGTGAGTTCTACTGATGCTGCAGAATAGGTTTAGATCCCTAGACCAAATATTTCTGATGCCATTTGACTTGCTGATGTGCTATAAATCCATCCATATTGGATATCTGTGTGTGTGTGTGTGTGTGTGTGTGTGTGTGTGTGTGTGTGTGTGTGTGTGTGTGTGTGTGTGTGCGTGTGTGCGTGTGTGTGTGTGTGTGTGTGTGTGTGTGTGTGCATGTGTGCGTGTGTGCATGTGTGCATGTGTGTGTGCGTGTGTGCATGCGCACATGTGTGTGTGTGTGTGTGTGTGTGTGTGTGTGTGTGTGATAATATACACACACACACACTATATATATATATATATATATATATATATATATATATATATATAGAACATTGACCATTAATGTTTATAAATCATATTTTGGGATCATAATATGTTGCCTTTAATATACAAGTAATAGCTAGGAGAAAACAAGTGCTGATGATAAAGGGCAACTTTGACAGATTCATCTGTGCTGTGCTAAAATTATAAAATGTGCTCCATGAATGTGAAGGAAGTATTTTGCATGAATAAAATAATGCTTTAATTACATTTAAGAAAGCAGAGGGGAAATTCAGATTTTAAAGTATCAGCGAAAGAAATTCCTTGTTGATTGAATCTAAAGGCCTCTGGCCCTCCAGAAGGCTATTCTAGATGTATCTGTGATAGGCTATTCTTATTATTCATATAAAATACTATATAGCTTGATATACTTGACTGGCAGTTGCCATCCTTTAATCCATAATGAAACTAAATTGGTCTTTATGTAAGTAATTTGAGATCTTGGGGAGCAATGTTGTATTAATTAATTTAGAGAGAGTATTGTATTCTGAATACATAATGAACTAGGATGATAACTAGACATGTCCATGCCATTTTTAATTTTTATTAAATTAAAACAACATTTGCAAAGGAAAAATAGGGATCTGGTTCATTTTCCAGTGCTCTGAAATATTTAATTGAGGTTAACTAATTTGGAACCATAATCTCTGCAAATTGTTTATAAAATTCATAAGGAGAAAGTCAAGAACAAGACCTTTACTGTCAGAAAAAATAAAGTATCCCTTGAAAAATGTCTGAAACAAAAAGCTCAACATCTTCTAAGCTGAAGGCACATTAATTGATGAAGATAAACATGCCAGTCTTACAGTTACATGTAGGGCTTAAACATATCATTATAGTACTCCAGAAATACTTAAAGAATTTCCTTGTTCTTTGTACAATGCTTCGAGGAAGTTCTGCTCTGTTGTAAATGATTGGCCTCCTTATCCTTAAACAAATGTGTAGCAACATTTATGACAATATAAATAAACATTATATGAACAGCAATATCTCTTTACGTGCCCTAGACAGGGGGAAGATATCAGTACAGTTCTGCTTGCCATCATGTATGCTGTAAGATGAAATCTTTTAATACTTTGCATACAGCATGGTTTTGGAATTATTAATGCAAATTTGAATAAGCAGCAATTGACACCTAGAAGTGTCAGCGGGATGTAACTGTATAAAGACCTGGAAGCATTACTTGGCTGTAATGAGTTAACTAGTTGATCTAATATTCATAATGACTAGTGAGCCATTGTAAGAAATCCTTCTTCTTATCTCTTTCCTTTAGAGGAAATCTCTAATAAAATTCCTACTCTGCATGCTTTGTATAATGCCCAAAAAGATGAGAAAGAAACTTCCCTTAATTGTTGTTTATCCAGTAGGGATCAATTCTAAATTTTTTTCTCTTAAATTTTAAAGACCTATTTACTGATAAAAAAGCAGAGGGGTTCCTTCTTCTTTTGGGGAAAAACGTACCCAACAAAGGGGCATGAAGTGAAAAACCTTGTAGTAGAACTACTATAACAATAAACAGATGTATTAAGTTATTAGTAGTAAAAAAATCAAGCCTTATAGACTTTTTGTATTTACAATCTAAATATGTATATCCTTTCAATAAAGGAAATCAAAACTTCCATAATCTAACAAGTCAGATATTTCTTCCTTTCCTAATTCCTAACTATACATAAAAGGTCAGCATTAAAAATCTTCTCCATCAATTATATGTTCAATGTTCAGTTACAAAAGACACATTGACAAGTCTTTAAAAGGATAGAATAATCTAAAAAGGGAATGTAGACTGACCCAAGACTAAAAACAAATGTATTATTTTATATATCTGCAACTGTAGAAGAAAAGATAACTCCCCACACCCACCTTATTATCACAAGAGTTCAGCAATATTTATTTAAAATCTTTACTACTTGTTAAAACAGCTTTTCAAATGACAAAAAACATACTTTATGCAAACTGGTGAAGTCAGCATTAATGAGTTATAAGAAACTGAATGAAATTATCTCTCTTTACTTCATGGTTTTAGCCCATTAATATTCAGTGGTTTTATATTCATATCTGTTAGGATACACAAAGTTTAGAGCTACATGAAAGTTTCCTCCTTCCCTCCAAAAACTAGTATAATATAACTCTGGAAGGTAGTCCATAACACAATGAAGGATTTTCTCCATCCATCAAGAGTCATATGGCAGAATATTTAATACTTGTAGCTCTAATTGTGCTTTCTCAGGTGATGAAAACCTCAGAGTCAGATCTTTGTGACTTATCTGAAGAGTTGCCAGAGATATAAAACTGATTGTAATACCTTTTGCCAATGCTGCTTTCTGATTTTAGCAAACATTTTCCTTTTTTAGGCTGCATCAGGTACAAAGTTTTGAAAAATGCTAATTTAGGTCTGTTTAAACAGGAATTTTCATTTTTTCTGAGCTGCGTAACCAGTAAAATTCTAAACAGTCAGTGAAAAAATAACTACTAAATAAATAATAATGACTGAAAATAGTAATTATCACAGCTCTGTTGAAAACCTGTTTGAATAGCCCCACTCTGTGGATAATATTTGGTTTAATTGAGGCTAAGTTGTTTACTTTAGCCACGTGCTCTACAGCTGAAAGTACAGCTTGCACTGTGACTAAAAGTGTCTGGAATACATGCTATATGCAGATTAAATCTGCGGGTTCTCATTTCCTTATATGAGGCTCTATCTTGCACATCCTTAACTTATTCCATAAGAACATCATATTCAGATAAAAATTGGTCACACAGTTAATGAAAACATGAAGCAGTTCTGATTCCAACTTTGTCTGATTATCTCCCAACCTAGAAAACTCTTCTTTCTGTAAAACTAAAACAGACTTTACTTCAGGAATCACTTCTTTGAGTAAAAGAAATGAATCACTTCTTTGAGTAAAAGAGATGAATGTACTGCAGAAGTTAGCTTATCCAGTTTAGCCAGAGTGCACCAGAACTGAAGCAGTCAATGCTGGAATCATATCCCTGGCAGAATCAACCAGAAAAAAGTCATATTGTATGGCACGGAACTAGATTCAGATCTCACTGTCGCTAACCTTTGTAAATGTATGGCAGAATTATGAAGCAATGGTCAAGTACCTGCATTAGATGCATTGTAGCTGCTTTACATGTTGGAAAAAAATTTAGCAGTCGGTGAAATATTGTTAGGAGAAGGTTTAAGGAAATCAGTATTGGACCTGTCTCTGGTTGTGAAGTTGAGTTTGGAAGCTTCCCCTCCTTGGTAACATTAGCAGCTGAAATATGTTTGATCATTTACCTTGAAAGAGGTTCTTATTTTCTTCTAACAGTTCATCTCCAAACAACGAGAAAATGAATGAATTATTTAGGATATGAGTCCACATTCTGATCATAAGTTTTGTACAGAGGCATTGCCTAAATTTTCTTTCCAGTACAACTCGTGTTGTCATGAAAGTTGGGGGATTATATTCACAAGCAATCAACAACCCTTGGCATTATAATTCTTTATGAAAGTTTTTTGACATATGTGGAAAAAAGAATTATTTGTGTGTGAGAGAGTCGATCAACAAACTGCCAAGAATCATATGATTTATTGCACTATCGTAGTGCATCATCATGTACCGCCAGTACTTACCACTGGGTGTGATCCTTTACACACACACGCACACACACACACACACACACACACACACACACACACACACACACACACACACACACACACACACACACACACACACACACACACACACACACACATATATTTTTTATATATATATATATATATATATATATATATATATATATATAGATATATATATAATATACACACACACACACACACACACACACACAGGGAGAGAAAGAGAGAGGGGAAAGAAAAAGAGAGAGAGAGAGTGAAGTACTTAGAAAATTCACTCAGAGCATTCATCCTTGAGTGATGCAGATGTCAAAAGAAGGGAAACTGAGTCTTTTTGGCAAGGAAACTATGGCTTTTGGATTTTAGTGTCAAAACTTTTTGATATACCAAAAGTTTGAGCATTAAGGGTTGGAGTGCATTTGTGCACATGTGCACGTGTGTGTGTGTGCACGCGTGTGTGCAAATGTTTGCAGGTTATGATCAAAGTAAGGGTAAAAAGGGGGGAATAGATGTAGTCATAAGCATGTGTGTTGCTTTATGTGATTTGTGTTTTGTGCAGAGACAATGTTATACAATGGGTTTCTAGGATAAGGTTTAAGGTTTCTGGTTAGGGACAGGGGTAGGGTTAGCCCATAGTAATAAGTGTTGCAGGGAGTGTCTTTTTCATGGAGCAATGAGATGATGAAGAGTCATTGCTCATATGTATGTGTGTGTATATATATATATATATATATATATATATATATATATATATATATATATATATATATATATATCTGTAACTATCTATATCTAGGTCTATCTATATATATACTTATGTCTATATATATATATATATATATATATATATATATATATATATATATCCATGTATATCTATATCTGTCTATATCTGTCTATCTCTATCTATTATTTGTGATCGAATGATCAAACAACATCTACAATATTGCTATACAAATGTTAAAAAGCAAAAGGCAACCCATTCTGAACATGCTTTGAGGATTACCTTAGAGTGGGCTAAACCAAAAAGAATTGCTGCTGCAGGATAACCCCCCCCCCGTACCTCCACAGCTCTGTAAATTATATATACTAACTCCAACATCACAGAGAATGGAATATTCCCCTTCTCAGGAATTGTCGATCTCTTGCATATGTCAACCAGATGGTGTCAACCAAACAGATGTTGATACTGGGATCATTCAATCCCACATAAGCCATCTCTCTCTCTCCCTCCTTCAATATATATATACATATATATATTGAGAAAGAGAGTGAGTGAGGGATATCTGCTTACATAAAAACACAAACACATGCATGAAACTGTTTTAGCACAGTAAAAGCAATCACTCGAATCTAAGTTTTACAGAACCAAACCATTTTATTTCTGATGTGCTTACTCAAAAACATATGTCATTCACAGACCACATTCAAAGGCAAAGAGATTTATTTTCTCTCTGAAGCATCTTATTTGTTTATTGATTTAGTTACTTACTTATTTATTTACTATTTGATAAATGTGTAGATAGGTTGGTACAATGACCCATTACAGCCACAACCTGTGCACAGTGGCAAAAGTGGAATATACGTGGGTCATGCATATATTAGACAAATGTACAGAGCACCAACACAAAACTAGAGGGTTACCATATATCATGTTAAAGTAAACAATAATTATATGTACAAATAAAGCAAAGGTGACAAAATACACAGATAAGATGAACAATAAGCATATGTACACAGCAGCAATAAGCAGAAGTTGATTGCATAGGTTAGGAGAGACTGGCAGTATGAATGGGATAGTTTGCTGTCAGTTATTCCATGAGTACATGAGTACAATATATATACAGTAATATGTTATTTATGCCACCATAAAAAGAGAATGTTAGGTAGTAGACTTGTGGCTTTTATAAACATGCAAAGAGGTCATAGCACAAGCAAAGTAAATGCCAAATGCTTCAAGTAAAAACTACTATATGCAGAAAAATATACCAAAGAAATAGCTAACATAAAAGTGGTAGATTTTTGTTGAGAGGGGAGGTTGGGTATTATCCACTGATTATGAAACATTTTCATTTACTTTCCTTATGAAGATGTTTAGACAAGAGAAATCATATTTGGATACCACAAGCTCAGAGAGTCAATTTATTTCCACAAATATTTTTTTTTATTTTCAATTAAAATAACATTTACATAATATTTTTAAATATAATTTGAAACAACTATATACAATATTTACAATAGCCTGACTTTCTGTTTTATACACTGTATGTTATTACATATAGAATTAACAGATCACTTATCAGAGATACAATATTGATTATTGCAGTGTGTCCAATAAAGATATAACTTTCTTCCAAGGATTATTTACCAATGGCCTGGAATAGATTTATAGTTCTTTGATTTTTATTTCCATCGATGCAGTTGCCTTCAGTAAAGTGTAGAATTCTTCCAAGGTCAGGGGTGTATTTGAAGTCTACCTTCTGGTTACGCATTTCCTAGATATAACAAGTATTGGCCATAACAAATACATATTTGTCTTATTCAGGTAGGGACCTTCATTTACATTTAGTATAATCAATACTTTAGTTAAGGTAAAGAATTCATTAAATAAAGCTTGTAAAAAATGATTGATTCCATTCCAATATGATTTAATTTTATTACATTCATAAAAAATATGAATCCAGTCTGCTTTATTTGACTTTTCACACCTCCAGTAAAAAACATTTGTAGTAGTACTGATCTTTTTTAATTCTATCTGGTGTTAAAAATATTCTGTGTAAGTATTTCCAGTTAAATATTTTTCAGTACTGTGTCTTAGAGGTGTAATTAACTGATAGCAAGATGTTAATTTTAATTTCTTCTGTTAACTGCAATGACTGACCTTTTGTTAAGAACTGCCAGTATGATGTTTTGGGAATTGTTTTATATGTTATTAACTCTTTATATAGATTTGAAATGGAATTTTTCTTTTCACAACTATTATATATAAATTCATACAGAAAACTTATTAGATTTGGAATATCTTTAAATGAGGAATTGTTAATTAATCTGCATAAATCTCGATTATTTACACATTGAAACCAGCATAAGAATCCATTTTGTTAACATGAGGTTATTGTTTCCCTATATATTTTGTGAAGAAAGTTCTTAGTGATGGTAAATGAGGTTAAAAGGTCAAACCAAAGTTTTAGGTCTGTGTTTGCATTGATAAGTTTCCTAAAGGAATTGATGTAAAGATTAGTCAGTGTTGTTTTAGAAGGTTTTGTTATATTATATTGTGGTGCTGTGGTAGCGTTGTCGCCTCACAGCAAGAAGTTATCCCATTCAATTCTCAGCTAGAGCGTCTTCTGTGTGGAGGCATGCGTGAATGGGCGTGCTTTTATTGAAGGTTGTGCATCAGGGCTGGTAACTCGGCACGTAAAAATCCACTACCAAACATTAGTGGACCGGAGTTCCACTGTGGTGACCCCTAACTGGGATAAGCCGAAAGACACAACATATTGTATACTTATGCATAGTATGTACCAGGGTTTGTTTGATTTGTCTACTATTAAAATTTTTTTAACAGATTAAATTCATTTGTTAATATAGCCATTGTTAATTCTTTCCAGTTGGCAAAATAATTTGGGTTTATCCAGCCTATTGTAGTTTTAAGCACAGGTGCTTTTATATATGTTTCTATTTCTGGGAAGTTCAATCCTCCTTGTTTCCAGGGTCTAATGTGATGAGTTAGAGCTACTCTATTCTTTTTGGGATACCATAAACATTTTATTAAACATGAGTTTATTTCTTTAAGAATGCATCTTTCAGGAATTAACTGTATTGCTAATGCTACATATAGTATTTTTGGCAATAAGACCATTGTTATTAATTGCAATCTGTTTTCAAAAGTTAATATAATTTTGTTCCACTTTTCTATATATATTTTTATTGTTTCAATAATGTTTTTATAATTTATTAATATTGTTTCATTTATGTTTTTGCATAACACTGTTCCTAAATAATTTAGCATAAGTTCTTGTTTTCCTATGATGGATTTATCTGTAACTTGTAGTTTTTTCTTATTTAAAAATAGAAATTTTGATTGTGATCTATTGAAGTGTAGACCTGAAATCTTATAAAATTTCTCCATTACTTCTTCTAGCTCTCCTAATTACTCTCTGGAATTTGATAGGGTTAATAAAATATCATCAGCAAAAAGCATTATTTTAGATATGTACTGGTCATAGACTTCTATTCCTTTTATTCTTGGATTATTGCATATTATTTCTGCAAGTATTTCTATAGCCAAAGCAAATAAAATAGGAGAAAGGGGGCATCCTTGTTTAGTATCTTTCATTATATGGATAGATTCTGAGGTGAAATGATCTAATTTAATGTAGGCTAAGTTATTAATATATATGTTTTTAGTAATAAGATTAAGGGAGGAGGAAATTCAAATAATGCTAAAGTTTTAAATAGATATTCCCAATTGAGGGAATCAAAGGCTTTTTCTATGTCTAATCCGATTACACATGTTTCTCTATCTTCTTTATTCACCTAATCTATAAGAGTAAGTATCCTTTTAATATTATCATGTGTGTGCCTGGTATATAAAAATCCAGTCTGATCATTATTAATTGTCTTGGAAAGTGGGATTTTCATTCTGTTAGCTAGGATTGACATGAATATTTTGTAATCATTCAGTAATGATATAGGTCTGTATGAGGTATAAAGGTCTGATAGTTTATTATCTTTTAGAATTGGTGTTATGAGAGAATATTTCCATGAGGGTGGTATTTTTGCTTCTGACTAGAATTCTAGCAAAATGTTATGAAAAAGGGAGATTACTGTTGAAGGAAAGGGTTTGTAAATTTCCGTAATTATACCATCCATCCCTGGAGCTTTGTTAGATTTACTTTCTTTTATCTTGTCAACAATTTCTTTGTAGGATATAGGTTTTTGTAGGTCTAGTTTTAAGTTTTCGGGATTTTTTTATATTGATAAGGTTTGTATCTAAGTTTATTTGTTTGGTATCTAAATCTTCTTTTCTGAAGTGTTCCATATAATGGAACCAAAATGCTTCAAGGATGTCTCCTATATCTGATACTTTTTTCCCTTTCTTTTCATGAGCTATAGTAACTAATGTTATTTGCTTTAGATTGTATTTTAATTCTTGTAGACAAGTTATGTAGATATCTGGGAGAGGTGGCTAATGAGTTTATTTTAAATTTTTCCAAGGCTAGACAAGTTTTGTGTGTTAGAATTTCATTATATTTTTTTATTTAATTCCTCTATTTCTTTTTTGACTTCTGGACAATTCTGATTTTTTCTTTTTAGAGTTTGCTGTCAAGAGTCTGGTTTGCAAGTCTAATGATTCAGATTCCCACTCTCTGACTTTGTTTTTGTACCAGTTAAGGGTCTTACCAAATACATACACTTTTAATGAGTCCCAAACCATGACTCTACTGATTTCTATTGTATTATTAATTTCAAGAAACAATTGTAGTTCTGACAACATCCAGGGTCTGAATTCTTTAATTTTCATGACATATGATGGAATTCTGTTAACAGGATTAAAGGTTTAAACTCTATTTAGAGCTTCATTATCAGAGAGTCGTGATCTGAGAAAGGGCATGGAACTATTGAGAAGTTGAGGATTTTTGTTTGTAAATCTTGAACTCCGAATAATTTGTCTATTCTGGTTTGTATTCCAAATCTATAGTCTTTATGGGAAAATAATAAGGATTTATCATCTTTTACTTCAAAAGTGTCTATGAAATGAAATGAATCAATCCATCTTTTTAAGGATTTTGAAATAGTTATTATGCGAAAAGACTTTTTGGTAGTTTCAGAAGCTTCTAAGGTACAATTAAAGTTTCCTCCCAGTATAAGATTTCCTTTATAATTGTTGGAAATAAAATCTAGGTGTTTTTTTAACCGTTCCTGCTCCAATTTCTGTGAACCAATATAGATTAGCTAAGGTCCATATTCTGTTATTAAATTTAATTATAACAAATGCTAGTAGACCTTCTTTGTCTTCATATTTATAAATAACTTTTGGAGTGATTATGTTTTTCTTCCAGAGAATTGATACTCCTTTTGTCTTTGTTCTATAGGAGGATTGAGCTAAGACTGTATAGTCCTTAGGGTTCCAAATAAAGCTATCATTAGTCTTAAAATGTGTTTCCTGGAGAAACACTACTTGTGCCTTATTTAGATTTAAATATTTTAGTAAGTTTGATCTTTTATTTGCATTATTTAAGCCATTAGTATTTAATGATAAGAATGTTAAAAATCTATTTCAAGTTATTGTTGGAAGAAACTTTTTGCTTCTTTTTTTTATTTTGATTATAGTAGTTATACCATATTCTCTGATAACATTGAATGTTATTTTTATGTGTGTAAACTTGGGAGTGTAATTTAATGTTCTTTCTTCTTTAAATACAAGTAGGATAAAATTATGGTTAGGCTTTAAAAAAGTACTTCTATAAAACATTAATTCTAAAGTATCAAATACAAGTAAATATGAATTTCCCATTAAACATGGAATGAAAGTCATTCCTAATCCAATAGATAAAGATAGATCTATTGGATTATCACTCATACCTTTAACCAACAATATCAACTGAGCTCCATATGTTAAATTATTATATGGAGAATTTTCTTAAAAGAGGTATGAAATTCTATATTATTCTATTATTGTTCTATAGTATTTTATATATCAGGATGGAATGTTAGTAGTGTAAATAATTATTAAGTTGACTTAGAAAATATCCAGTATTTAGTTACCCTTAAAAGATGCCAAATATGTCAGATATGTTATTTTGGATAAATTAAATGCAACAGAGGAGCATACACTAAATAAGCCAACAACAAATAGATTATTACTAAAATAATTTGACTAAAAGGACTCTACAGGAGACAATGAGTGATTACCAATGAAATATGAATTTACTGAAGGTGGACCGTCTTCCTTTACTTTTCCAATCTTCAGCTCACCAACTTCAACTTACACTTGTGAAAAGACATGGCTTATCAGTGGTATCCTGACTCTGATTAGAGATGCCCTACATTCTAGTGTGCAGTGCTTTTACATATTTATAGATTTACAAAGCAGAGTCTAAGAATGAACTATGATCACCCTGACAATTCCCATCCTGCATAGGGCACCTCCTGCTTCCAAAATGGGTAATCACATCAGGTCTAGAATGAATGTGAAGGCACCTATATGGTTATCAAGACTTACCTTAGGTAAGTATTAATCAAATAGTATTTAGAGCATCTTAGAGAGTTCTCGGGGCAGTTAGAATACTCTTAAGCCTCTCCTCCCTTAACCAAAAACAGAGATTTCCCTTCCCTTTCTTTCCCTTGTTTTAAATCAATACTAATAAAAGAAATTCAGCAAACATAGGTAAACAGAAATAACATTCAGTAGTCCGTCTTGTACATGACTTGCAATCCATTAAACAAGTCAGCAACTAACATCATTTTAGTAAACATTATAAAGACAAATTAGAAATAATTTCCTAGCTCTTTATGTTTTCTGATAAAGCAAAAAGTTAACAATAAGCTATTTTAACTAAAAGTATAAAGCATTTAAATTTTTCCTTGCATGTATACATTTCTACTTATATTGTAGTGTCAATAGCTGTCTTTGAAACCTGTACAATACTTCACTTCATTCCTTTTTCAGTTCAGGTTTTGTTTTGTCAAAACGGCAACAACATTTCAAAGGCACAATTAATATTTAAACTGATGTTTCAAATAAATTGTCAGTTGCCAATTGAGTTAGTTTAGAATGTATGGTTAGTGCAAATATAGCATGTTGTAAAAATAATATGTATTTTTTCGTGTGCTCTAGAGCCTGTCATATGCAAGTGACATATATAATGTAGCATATATAGAGCAGATAGCTTATGCATTCAGTTTGTTAAAGTAATTTATGCTTATTAATCAGGCAGTTTCATTTAAATTCAAAAGTAATTTGGGGACATTTCAGTTGAGTTTCCAGAAATGTGTAGTCCAATGTGAGTAATTGAGTCCACTTTTCCTCATAAACATACTGTTTTTGATTGCTTGGTTTAAGATTTTCTAGGTTCTCTTTAAAATCATCCATCTTCAAAAACAACTCCTGCGGGGTAGATGCCATCTGTTGTAGTTCCCTCTGTAAGGCAGCATCCTGATGAGAATTCTTTGTTTTTCTCCTTTTAACAAATTAATATATCTCCAAGCTTTTTGACAGGAAATTATTTGTAAAACTTCACCAAAGTTTCTAATTATGTAAATTAGTCCTTTATCTATAAGATTTTATACTTTGAAGAAAAAAAAAGAATATTTTTTCCTGTCTTATTTAACTAATTATATGGAGCTGTAAAATACTGCTGCTTTCAGTTAGCCATTCAGGCTCCCCCCCCTGCCCCCCCCCAGAGAGTCACTTTTTGTATGTTGAAATGTGCATGGCTGCTAATAGAAATTAGACTGCAGATTGAGATGAGATCAGACTGCAACAGGGAGGTTTACTACTACAAATCATGTATCATTTAAATGATATGAGATTATTTAAATTCAAAACATCTAAAATATTGGGAAATCATCACTAAAAACAGCATTACTCGTAATGTTACAAAACAAAGAAATAAGGGTCTTTACTTCCTCTTCATAGTTATAATCACCAAAAGAACTTGTGGCCACAATTAAGTGGCCAAAAGCCCATGTGATCATAAATGTCTCTGGGTTTTTTCATGGAGCAAAGCCCTCTAACACATCCCTGTCTAATGGTGTATCATTCCTTTTAATATAATTATTTGATGTTTCATTTCACCTTAGAGGTAAGAATAATTCCTGCTCAGCAACAACTGCCATTTATGAAATCCTTCTCACTTCCTTGTGAAGAATCATTTGTCACATATATCAGCTTCAACATCAGTAGAATAGCAGTTCAAAGTGAATTGTGAAATAATTTTTCATAGATGAATACAAGGCTAACTGCCTTGAGGGATTATTTTATGCCTAGCCAATAACCTGAGGTCAGAATTAAACCCTGCATCTTGTGTCTATGAGGTGACTAACAACCATTATGCCAAACCTACCACACACACACACACACACACACACACACACACACACACACACACACACACACACACACACACACACTTTTTGTAGTAGACTTGTAATTATTTACGAAAAATTATAGACTTTATGGTCACATACTAAAGCAGACCATTCTTGATTTTGCATTTTTCAAAAAAAATCACACATACATTCTTGTTTCTTGCAATATTGTACAATTAGCATTACTATAACCCCATTTGCAAAGAAAGTAAACACAAATAAAAATACTTCAGTTTATTTTCTTTGATTTTGGCTTTTAATGTATTCATTGCAGTCACCCCTATTTGTGCATTGATTGACTGATTGATTGATTGATTGATTGGTTGATTGGTTGATTGATTTGCATTTCACTGCTAAGAAAGTCTGACTAGGCAAAGGTCCTTTTTAGCAAAGGCCTGGGAAGAAATCCTCATACATTTTGTAATGGAAGTCAACATAAAATAACAGTAAAAATATACAATATAACTATAACATATACATAATGTAACAGGTGATCCCTGTGTTCTATACATGATCTAGTACATGCACTGTGATCACATCGTTAGAGCATTTAACATTATTTAACATTTTAGTTTTAATACACAGACTGCAAAGGAGGCTTATGCATATTTTATGCAGAAGTTCAAATTCAGTTTAGACTTATAAACAGGAGAAAATGATATGTAGACTGTTACGTCTTTAAAGCTTTATGGAAACTTTCCAGAAAATTGGAAACATTGGATTGAAAGATTCAAAGATTCAAAGCATATTTTGCTATAAGCAGATTACAGTGTGCATGATCCTTCATTTTACAAGTAAACCCATAATCAAGGTATTTAACACTTCTAACCAAAAGAGGAAGACAGAGAAAGAGAAAGAGAGAAAGTGAGAGAGAAGGGGTAGGACTGAGCAGGAACTGAAGCATATAAAAACTTTGAGATCAATAGTTAAGCCAAGAGAAACATTAGATGGATAATAATCTTGGTAACAAATGTCATGAAGCAAGACAAAGTGACAACATGTAACTCAGGACTTAAACAAATGGATCAAAAAGGGATATTATCTGTTTCAATGTGTTCAAGAAATTGTTATACCTATTCTGAATGCGAAGTTCTTCACTATGCTTAATGCTGACCAAAGATCTTGGCTAATTAAAATCAGCTGTCAGTCATGCAGCTTCTGCATTCCTCTGGAAAGATAAGACAAATTCTAAGGTTATTTTTTAATCTCTTCAGCACTAGAAGAGTTGTAGAAAGATGTAGTTGAAAGGACTGAAAGGCTAGATGATGTAATCTGTATAATAAATAATAATTGTGTATGACGAATTACTAAGCAGGTGCATGATTTGTACTTTATGATCGAAAGATGGAGGTTTAACAAAGAAGAAAAAGTGTTAATCCTTGTAATTTCTCTCAAGTACATGAACCATGTTTTGGATAGAAAAGGGCTCAAACTAGATTCTGAGAAAGTCAAAGCAATTGTCAATATACAGGATTCTAATGGTAAATAATTTCATACATTTTCTTGTTATGATGCAATATCTTTCCAAGTTCATCAGTAACTTGGATATAACTATAGCACTCTGGAAGCTATAAGAGCATGATGTGTAATGTTTTGATCAATGAAGCAAGAAATGGAACATATAGAAATGCTTAAAAGTTTGTTCAATACAGCAGGAATACTACAACTGTGTCACAACATATGACTGCATTCAGTTTCTAGTGAATAGGACTTTAGTGCAATGGTACTGCAGAAAGGGAGAACAATAGCCTGTGAGTCAAGAATTTTGACTGATTCTGTCACAAGCACACACACACACACACACACACACACACACACACACACACACACACACACACACACACACACACACACACACACACACACACACACATACACACGCACACAATGTTAAAAACAAAAGAAAATACCAGTCATTGTGTTTGTTAACAGTTTCATGATTATATCATCGGTCAAAGAATAACTGTGGAGTCAGACCAAAAGCTCCCTTAGATTATACTCAAGAAAGCTTTGCAAAGCACACTTGGAAGATTTCAAAAGATATTACTCTCATTGCAAAAATAAGATTTGCTAGGTCAATATCCACTTAATGGACAAATGTGTACAACTGATGCTTTGAATAAAGCAATATGCATATGTGTAAGGATGATATATTTGAAAAAGATGTAGGACCCCTATGGATTGGTTGTCAATTACTGATGCTTGCTGAGAAGCCATAGGAGATTAAAACGTATACAAGGGAATGTTACATTTAATTGTGTAATTTTGAATGGATGGTTAGGTAATACAAAGTCTTTGCAACCAACCATTTCTGTCTACATGGTGTCTGTTGAGATAAATGTTCCTGTATTCAGGGCTTGTTATTCAAAAGTGATAGAATTATCCCCATATCTGCATGAAGTCATGTTAGGCAAAATAACACCTACACTTGGGCATGACCAAATGTAAAGAAAAAGCTTACAATGCTCTTTATTGGCCTTTGATGTCTGAAAAGACTAATACATAGTATAGAAATATGAAGTCTGTAATTAATAAGTTCAGGAATCAAAACCGAAAGGAAAAAAAATTATGCCACATGCCCACCCAAATTTTCTGTGGATGAAAGTTGATGCTGACAGTTTTCATTACAAATATACACATTATTTCTTAAATGTAGATCATTAAGTAAAATTTCCAGAAGTTGTGCAATTGCATAAAGTCATGAGTAAAGGGTTAAAGTAATGTTAAAATCTATCTTTGGCCAGACATGAGCTCCTAATAAAGTGGTATCAGACTATGGTCCTCAATATTTGAGTCACTAGTCCTTTAGTTTTATGAATCACTTGAAATGTAAATACATCACCTTAAGTCTTCTGACTGAGAAAGTAACGGGCAAGTGAATAAATGCTCCAACGACTTGAAAATCTTATCGGTGACTGTAAAAATTCAGATTGCTTCTCATCAGTTCTGGAACACAGAACTAAGCCATTGCAGTATATAAGCCTTTCCTCAGCGCAGATGCTGATGGTAATCATCTGAAGTCTAAACTACCTTATTCATATTCACTGTTAGCAACAGTCAGCAACATGCTGATTAACTGTCAGAAAAATATCACAATCAGTGTTGTTATGTAAAATCATACAAAAAAGCCACTTGCATTAAAAAATCTAAAAGGAGCAAGAATGATTTTTTTTAGGGTGTCACAGAAAAGGACTGATCCAGAAAATGCATTTTAGTTTTATAGAGCATCTCAAATACTTTTTGTTTCAAGATATTAATTTACAGTGGTATGAGCTAACAGGAAATGCTTGAGCAAACATTCAGTTTCAGAAGGTATGCAAATGTCTATGAAGTCAAGGAACAAATACAATTATCAGTGCTAGCAAGGCTAAAGAGATCATCACCACCTTCTCCAAGTGAAAATGTTTCTAAGGGTGCTACATCAGCATTCCAAGTTTGTGCTTTATTGAATGAGCAAGATACTGATGGAGTTGTGCTCGATCAGCAATCTGTTTAAGAGACAATACGGTTCCAATATCTATGCATAAATACTCTAAATTTGCATGAGTGATTCAAAAAGCAAGTCAGTATAGTGACTGGACATATCTAAGTTTATAGTATGCAGTTTGAATTAAGAAGATGAAATATGTTTTTCTGTGTTAACGTTTATCTTTGTATATCACACAATGAACATAGTACAGCAATAATAATAGTCTATATTTGAAATGTATGGAATGTAATAAAATAAGTCATACAAATACAGTTTTCTTTAATAGGAATATGTCACTTTTTTTTCAGAGGGCAAGTCTGTTCTGCACCCCCAGTGTAGAGGACACCCCAATAGCCCCATAACTTATATAAACTAACTACTTGTACAACAAAGGGGAAAAAAGAGTAAACAGAGAAAAATACTACAAGTTCACTGAAAATGTATCTCAGCAGGACCATTTGGGGGGAAATGGGACTTCATCAAACTTCAGTCATCCAACTGTCATTCAAAAATATTCTTTCTTTTCCCCTCCTTCTCAGGATGGTTAACTGTTAGGGGAATGCAGCCTCCTCTGACCATGTCCAATGATACCACCTCATTGAAACAGGGAAATGCTTGTATGTAGGACTTCCTAGCTTGTTGGTAAACAAATAATTAAATAAAGAAACCAGTCAACTCAGCCAGGTGGCATTTTGCTGTTTGATAGATTGTCAATTAATACACTTTTTAAATGCTAACTAAATAGTTATGAACCCTTCCCCCATACTCTGCATAATGAATATGTACACATTATTTGATGTCATAATTCTCAGTTTTGGAGTTGGGATTCAGGTAGCTGATTTTTTTAAACTACTGGGCTTTGTTGCTTGAAATAAGTTTAATTTCATTGTTACAAGCCTTTGCAGATCTTTATTTTGTCTAATCTTTTGAAGAGGAACTCTAGCTACCACATTTTTTAAAAGACTGAGTATTATAGCCTGAGAAATGGCTCACTTTATGTTACCTCATAATGTATGAGCTCTAAGCACAATAATACTTGTATTTCAGTATATATCATGTTGTCTGCAGTACATATAAGCTGTACACATTGAGGAGATTTTGAACTGATAGAAATGTGCCACACTGCCTTACGCATATGTTCTCACTCTGAGGTCACTCCCGGTCAGAGAAAGAGGGATTATTATTAAATTATGTAAATAATGATCACTCTTTCCCTGTTACTTATTGATCTTGGAGAAAACCGAATTACATGCCTTTATGGCTTTATGCATCATTACAAGAAGGAGCAAGCAAACAGCTGCCAAGGAAACAATAACTTGAGCAAATACAGTTTGAGCAGCTCATGATCGAACAAATAAAGCTTAAGAAAGTCAGAGTAAGCCAAATCTTCTAGTGAGTTTACATGTAAATGGATTGCATGTTTATTTAAAATATAAAACACAACGCTACTTTATAAACTAGTTTTACTACCTTAAATAATATGTAGTAAGTGTAAAGGCCATACAGACCACAGGGGAACTATTTATGTAGAAACCTTCCTTATGGCATCTAATACTAGCAGAGTTAAATGTTGCCTTTTAATTATGTTCCTGAGATCTGCCTGTTGTCATCAGAATAATAACATGAACGCTATGGAGACATTATTATCTCATGGACTGCAAAACCTGGCACCTGTCAAGGCCGATCACATTGTTTTGACCATTTCTGATGGCAATCCAAGATCGTCTTAAACAGTCACTACATTTTACATAACCTGTAATACATAATGCAGACTACTTGTTGGCTAGTGTTTTCCACTGTTAATAGAAAAGAATTCTGATGACTGATTAATTATGACAATGAAAAATTAGAACAAACAGGGACAGAATTTATTAAGTGTTACTGCTAAATATACGGCTGCATTCTTCAGCACTGTAGAATAAAAGGAATGAACTTTCTAATAAGAGGATTTTAAGTAGAGGCCCAGAGAAGCATAGCAGCTCCCCCAATTAACCCTGAGTGTATGACTACCGATAGAGTTCATGAGTTCAACGATGCAGACTTGTCATATGTACAGGAGACTGCAGCATGATGCATTATATGTTGAAATGCAGCAATTCCCAGACTCTCTGAAAAAATGCAGATGGCACATAATTAAGAAAAGAAGGCGTGATTTGCCTTGAATGATATAGCATAATACACCGAGACAGAATAAAGTGCCAAGCAAATCACATAAATTATGACTGTGAAAGATTCTGGCAGAAAAAGAAGGCCTTAAGTAATGTATATATTTTTATGACTTTATTAATATCAAACATTGATACTTTGTATGCAAAATCCAAATAAAGCCTTTGGAATTTACAATTAAAAATTTCAGTAGTTACATTCACAAAATAGTAATGCACTCTTACAGTTTATCTAACTATTTGATAAATCCAGATATGCAGGAATGGACTAGCTAATTATGATTTATAATACATTAAGCTCTTAGAGGGTGATTACCTGACTGTTAACAGATCATTAATATTAACCTGCTTGTGCTGCATTTTATTGTAGTCATTTATCAACATATGTTTTACCAATGCATTATTTTTTCCTAAATTGTCAGCTTTTTCTTGTGATTTTTTTTTGGGGGGGGGGGGTGGAGAGGGGTGGGGGTGAGCGGCAGAGTATTGGTATTATTATCTTTTATTTCTTTAATACAGAAAAAAAACAGCAGCACTGAAGCATGTTATTAATACTTGGAAAGACATAAAAAGTTAAGGGATTGCGTGTCTGTATTTTAGAAGGTCTGGGTAAAGCTAGTTTGGTCCTTTAGTTGTATCTCAAGCTCTCCAATTCTTTGTTACAATTTCTCAGTTTAGTGACAGTTTAGTGAAAACTTACAAGTTCTACAAATGATTTTTTGAGACAGCAGAATTCATTCTTAATTACTGTTATTCATACTGAAGGACAATTTACTCCTACTCCAACCTTCAAAAATTCCCAGCTGACATGACATCTCTGTGTGTCTGCCTTAATTGTGACAAGCTGTTTATCTGATAAACTGCTGCATTTTTGGTAAAGTTCTCCTACTACCCAGTTTGGGAGGCATCTAATGCCATGGCGAGATTTTGGTAAAGTATCCTCACTACCCGATTTGAGGGGCATTAAATGCCACAGCAAGACTCTTCTCACTTAACCAATCACTCATTCTTTTGGTTGCTGTAAATGGTACCATAGTTGCAGATATTAAATAATTCCTTACACACCTTCTGCATTTGAACAGTTGAAATAAATATGAGTTAGGATCCTCCCAAATGCATACCTCCTCCCCGTCATGCAGTTACACATCCTATTCCTACTTGAGGTGTATTACCACAGTACTGTGACAATAATACCTGATTCCATCATAAATGGTCCCTTCCTAAATTTGGGCTATAAGGGAATTGTGGCAGTAAACAGAAAAAAGTACAGAGCAAGTCCCCATATGTTATATGTGGCCAGCTTTGCTTACAATACTCACTTACTTAAATATAATGTCTTCAGAGGTCACACAACCTCAAGAAAGGTTTGCTAATTTTGACATGAATAAAAAAAAAATCCAACTCACAAAGGCAAAACACTACTGATTGTTATAGCTTACCTACCATCCCCTGCTTCTGTAAATAAATTCAAATCACTCATCACTAGTATCCTTGATAACTGTCCCAAAAATAATAAAATAGTCATTCTAAAAGACTTAAGTCTTAAGTATCTTAGCCCTAATTCATCTGACATGGGTACTTTATTAGTGCTAGATTTCCCTTCAACTCACAGAAGAGCCAATAAGACCTAACTTCAGGTCCCCAGATATTTCACACTTGACCTGATTATTGCAAACATACCAAACTCCAATACCAGTGTAAACATTCTGCCACCATCACGAAGTACAAACATACCAAACTGCATCACCAATGTAAACATTTTGCCACCACCATGAAGTACAAATATACCAAACTCCATCACCAACATAAACATTCTGCCACTACCATGAAGTACAAACATACCAAACTCCATCACCCAGCGTAAACATTCCAACACCATTATGAAGCGACCATGGCCTAAAACTGCCATCAATATTAAAAGCCTTCAGAAACCAGAGTAGCACAAATATAGACAATATCAGAACCTTTCTCACATCCCACGACTGGAACCATAAACTCTCCTTACATTACCATAATACAGCAGCTGTAAGCCTAACTGGCTTTCTACTCCAGCTGCAGGACAAATTCTTCCCATTTATCAACAGGCTTTATAAACCCACCAAAACTGAATGTCTGTCCACTGAATTCAAACATATTTTAACTCTAAGGGATGAAGCATGGCAAAAATTGAAACACCCTACCACAACTGCCAACTGCACCTCCTTTATAGTCTTGTATAACCTAGCCAAAAAGTGCATCAGAAGTCAGAAAAGAAATATTCTCCAAAGAAACAAAATTACCTTCTTACATTCCCCTAAACACTTTTGGAAAGAGGTTGACCTACTTACAGAAAGAAAACCTCCTAATGATACCCTTGTCTACAAACACCATTCAATGTGGTACAACAAAACTTTATCCATAAGATTTCCTTAAATAATTTAGCAATCTCCCTTCAATAAACTCTACATCTCCCACAGATCATACATTGCCCACACAACCACCACCATTCATCCCCCTCTTTCACTTCAAATGCATACATCCCAGAGAAGTATCTATTCTACTTAAAACTATTTCTATGCACACCCCTCCTGGATCTGACAATATAAACCCCTGGTTCATATACCACTGTAGACAGTATCTATGTCTTCCGCTCACCCACATATATAATCTAAGTCTTACATAAAACATCATGACACAGATTTGGAAAACTGTTCTAATTAAACCCCCACCCCCAGAAAAAAAAAACAACCCAAAAGATACCTCTCACTTCAGTCCAATATCCATCTTCTCAGTTCTGGGCAAACTACTTGAAAAGATTATTTACACCCAACTCTCTCCCTGTATCCAGCATTACCACCTGCTCTCCTCCAAACAGCATAGATTCTACCCTGGGTGAAGTACTGTGACAGCACTTTTGCCCCAACTGATGACATCCTGCTAAACTCTGATAGTGTCCTCCTTATAAGTGCCCTATGTATAGACCTGACAAAGGCATTTGACCTCATTGACCACTATCTTCTCCAAAACAAACTAAATGAAATTAAACAATTCCATGGTTTAAAAAAAATTCCTCACTGACTGACACTTCAGAGTTAAGACAGGATCCTCCTAATCAGAATATGCACCTATTACCAAAGGAGTACCACAAGGATTAATTCTTGCCACCCTCCTATTCTATGTAGTCATTAACAAACTTCATTGTGACCTCTCCCATCTACCACGTATCCTGTTGACATGGTCATTTACCAATCAAATCTTCACACCAACATTCAGTGCCAACTCCAGTCAGAATTACATGAGCTCATAAACCATAAACTACTTCTCAACCTCAGCAAGACCAAAACTATGTTTTTTGGAACTCCACAGAAAATTCCCCAAGCACCTAACTCTTCAACTGTCTTTGACCAACACAACCATTACATGGGGACAACCTCCATCTTCAAATACCTGGGACTATGACTTGATCAGTCACTAAACCTCCATATTAAGACATACAATGCAAGAGCAAAAAAAAAAAACTCCCTCCTCTTCTGTGCCAAAATGATCTCCCCTTTTCTTTCCAAACCAGCCATAGTAGCCATTAACAAAGGAGTTCTCCTTCCTCAGCTTGAATATAGGCTCTTATTTTTTTCCTTCTGCCAACAAGAAAAACATTGCAAGACTCACCTGTCCAACAGCATGACTGTATCACCCTGGAAAAACCCAAACTGTTACGTATAAAACAAAGAGCTAACCCACTTTTAGGATCCCAGCTCTACAAACTACTCCAACTCCACACATTTATTCCCCTTGCATCTGGCTTTTTGAACAAACTCCTAATACAACCTGAGGCACTAGTCACAAGCCACACCAGCTATCATTATCCCAGAGCCAGACTCCACAGCATGGCACATGCTTTCTCATCTGTGTTACCTACTCATTGGCAAGATCTCCCCATTCATATTAAGGAAAACAACATTTATTCCAAATTCAGAATGCAACTCAAAAAGCGCTTCTTCAGCCAAGCCAGATGCACTTGCTTCAACACTGGACATGTCACCTAACCTGCCTCCTTTCCAAGTCTCTTCTCCTTCCTCAAGATTCATTGATAAACTGCTGCATTTTTGGTAAAGTTCTGTTACTACCCAGTTTGAGGAGCATTAAATGCCACAGCAGGACTCTTCTCCTCACTTCACTCCTGAAAATAATGTATTATTGTACATTATATTCTGATTGATTGTACATTGCAATGTGCTTGTTCACCAGAATGTATATACACATTTTTTCTATGTAATTAGTCTGAACTACTCTGTTATTGCTTACATTTCTGTATTTTTTGCCTCTGAAATGTTTTGTATTTCACCTGGGCCAAACCTAAAATTGGTTAATATCAGTGCAGTACCCTGGTAAACAAATATATATAATTACCTACCTACCTACCTAAATAAATAAATAAATAAATAAATAAATAAATAAAAGGTTTGTTGATCTAGGTGGACTCTGCAAATTATAAATATCACATATCACCACTGAAAAACATTTTGAGTAGAGATTCTCTTTATAATACCACTACAGAATATGAATTAGAACTTATTATTTTGAGAAGACAGACTGGATTGATTTAAGAGGTAAATGGACAAAAAAAGATAGTTAAACCATGGAGTCTTTACCTTTCACAATATAACACCAAAAGGAAGGAAATGAGTCTGTGTGTGTTTTCTTTAGTTGGCAACACTGGAAAAAGAAGTAGAACAAAATGCTGGTATAGGCACTCCACGATAACATACGGCTCGAACAGGAAATATTTTATTGTAAATCCAACAGTACACAATACCAAATGTTGTGTGATAAATTGAAATAAGTTTTAAAATTAGTTAAGCGCTTTCATCTGAGACGGATTTATGAACATATTTATAGAATAAAAGTGAAGGATAAAAATAATGCACTATACAGACATTTGTCCGTTAAAGACACATCAATTCAAGTTTGCTATCATAGATCAGGTTGATGTTTCACCATATGGAGGAAACTGGAAAGCGTTATTGGCTAGTAAAGAAAGTAAATGGCAAATTATAACTGACGCTACAAGATCTCCTGGTATAAATGAACATATTAGTATTAAGTCATTTCTCATTATGACATAGTATTGGTTTTATATATGATATATTGTTATAGTGCATTTTCATTGCACATTTATATGTTTATTTTTAATGCATATTTATTGTTGACAAATATTTTTATCAAACATATGATATAATTTTTATCAAACATATGATATCATTTATTCACCAGACTATCTTATAGTAGGGGAATTATTATTAGTTATTCATTATGTAGGCAATGTTTCTTTAAATTTTAAATGTTGTTTATGCAGTTTTGGCGCCAAAAAGGTTATTTAAATGGTGTTTTTAAAAATCTAATTTTAGTTCTGATGAAGTCTGTATTTTGCACAGATGAAAGCGCTTAACTGATTTTAAAACTTATTTCAATTTATCACACAACATTTGGTATTGTGTACTGTTGGATTTACAATAAAATATTTCCTGTTCGAGCCGTGTGTTATCGTGGAGTGCCTATACCAGCATTTTGTTCTACTTCTTTTTCCAGTATTTTCTTTAGTTAAAACAAGACAATCATGTGGATACCCTAAAGAACGTATGAAATATGACAATGTTATAACCAATCAAAATAAATACATACATACATAAATAAAATAGGCAAAACTGGTTAACAGTCCGGTGGAAGGAAATTGTGTTTTTTTTTTATTTAGAAAAAGGATGTGCACTTTTATTTCATGTTATACGGACTGAGATTGACAAAGGAGTGTTATAATGGTGCAATTTATGTGGACAAGATGGAGACATTAATAAAGCATATGACGATAATAAGAAAATATAAATATGACAGTTATTTGTGTTATTACCCTAATTGTCTGAATATAAAAGAAGAAGTAATAGTTAAAGAAGTGCAGGGACTAGAAGGGAAATCTACAGAAAGGAGTAGAGAGTTTGCTGTGAAGAAACTAAGAAGGAGCCAGAATTAAACATTTGTGTGCAAATGTTTGTGATGTCTTGTAATGTCATAGTGGAAATGAAAGTAAGAAATAAGAAAGTATAGAAAACAGAGCGGCAATCATAGGTAAGTGAGTAAAAGGAAGAAATAGAGGAAGAACTTAAGAGAAATTAAGGTTGTTGGAAACATGCCATCATCATCATCATCACCATCATACTCACTTTCAAAATCAGTTAGTCTGGTAACATGTGTAGTGATAGTAAGATGAGCAGGGTATGCCAACATCCCTGTCCCCAGTAACTCTTTCTTGCTGAGCCTGTATAATCTCTAAGTATTCCTAGGAAATGTATGTGAGAGTTATAAAATACACTAGCAAATCATGATCTACTTTTGGGCTTCCATAATTTGTGAGAGGTACCTGGTTGTATGGGAAGGTCTGCTGTAAGGTTCAGCTCAGATACCATAGATAAAACAAACAAACAAACAAACAAAAATCTGCTGTTTTATCCATGATCTCATCTCATGCTTTAAGTCACTGCCTAAAGTTCATGACCATTAGGGAGGCTGAGGACAGAGTGACCAGTAAATTTAGAACTACATTCCTTGACTCACCTCTCACTTTACCCCGCAGTCTGTTACAGTCCCTACAGTAATGCTGCCACTAAATCTATCTGCTGGTCACTATCAACTGACTCCCCCACCTTCAAATGTAAACAAGAATCCATGGTGCTCAAACTTCTATGCCTTAGACATTCCCTCTTAGAGAAAAATCCTCTCTTTATTAAGAAGATTTGAAGGTGCTGATTTTCATCTGCTTCACACTCTGTAGGAAATCACTTCAGTAAATACTGGAAAACAGAGTAATTTCAGCCTAAGAGGACAGCATCATTAAAAAATAAAGATGCAAATATCACATCTTCAAACTGAATGGCTTCAAATCATGGCTGCTCTATGCTATTCTATCCAAGAAAGTAACAAACGGGAGGACAGGTAAGACACATATTTAGTAGGGTCCTACACAAATACACACACTTAGTGGAGTGAATGGGAACAACTCTTATTCTGCATGTGTATTTTCTTTATTATTTGTTTTAGTTGATAAAATGTTCATATCCATAACTTTCAACTGTCCCAGATTTTAAAAATATGCCCCTAATTTTGCCTTATATTTTGCCCTGTCCCTCATAAAATGTTTGATTTTCCTGACATACCACTGAAGATTAATATCATTGAATAATGCCAGGCATTGAAGTTTCATACAATAGACATGTTGCACCAATTGCCTATGGGTTATTTACCTTCTGTGATTACTCTGTGTTTGTTAATTTGCTCTGTTTTCATTTTTTTGTGCATCTCTTCACCTGGACTGTGCCTGCAAATGGTTTATAATGATCAGTGTATTAGCCCTGTAAACAAACTAAATAAATAAAGTGAATTAGAGTCATAGAGTCATATTTAAAAACTGTGCCCGATGTTGGCCTTTATCTTTTATTATTTTTGAATTTTTCTCTCATTCCTGAGCAGAGTTGAAAGGTATGTTCAGTTCATATACATACAATCAAAACAGTAAAAGAAATTCATATCTTGAACAAATATAAATCAAAATAAGAGTAAAAATTTGACTTCTCTCTTCTCTATATCCCTCCAGCATAAAACCTCAGCCTATACATATTACATGATATGTTTTAACTGCCTATCACTAGCCCATACTTCCACACCCTAGCTTCATAAATTCAGAACAGATTACCCATTACTCTTTGCACGCACTCATCCCATTCACTTTCACATATACCGCATCATACTGCCAACTCTTACTTCATTCTTCTATTTACATTAATGCCCATGCCATCTTAACCCTGTCACTTCCTTACTTCTCCCAACTGATCTCCTTCCTATCTCTTTCATCTACATAACTTCTTTGTTTCCCCTAATCTCTCCACCCATCACCAAACCTTTGACCTTGATACTGACATTATCTTATCCTTTCATCCCTGCTCAGTCTATCTTTTAATGGTGCCTGTTGTCAATATTTTATTTATTTATTTCCATTTGTTTACCCTGAAATTTTGACTGGGCAAATATGCCCCTTTTCAGTGGAGGCCTGGGGAGAAAAGCTCCATGAAAAATAATAACAATAATACATATTAGGGTTGCCAGCCAACCTGGATTTTCCAGAACAGTCCTGTTTTTAGTCTTGTGTCTTGTGTCCTGGACAGTGCCTATCCAGGATGCAAAAAGTTCCAGATTTGAGGTTTGGCAGAGAATCGACTGGATTTTTAATTTTATTATCGGTACCGGGTGTAGTTTACTTGCTGCACTGCCCATCTTATCAGTCAAGCACTTGTGCAGAATACTCCACATTTACATAGCCAACTGTTCTGCATTGAACAGTGGTGGTTCTGCTTTGTGTTTTTTGATTGGCTCATATACCACAATGACAGCCAATTGGCTTTGCGGTATATGAGCAAATCTGATAACTTCTAATGCAAGCGAGCCATTAAGGATACACACAGAAGTCATCCAGTGGTGTGCTCCTACAGTTTTTGCACCACTGCAGTACCTTCATAAGGGGTATTATGAGAAACCATTTGCTGGATAATTTTGGTGGCTTTGTTGTTGCATTTGGATTTTTTATGATCCTGCCTGTCTTCTCTAAAGCACAGGGGGCTGTGGATTTGTGGAGCTGAAGTGATGAGTGACAATGACTGGCACCTTTATAACAAGATAACTACAAACTAATGAATAAGAAAGGTGAGCTATTTAATGTTAACACCTGCTGGAAATGCCTGAAATAATTGAATATATGATTTTCTGATGTTTGTATCACTTTGATTTTGTTCCACGTTGATAGGGTCTGTCACACAGTTAGTGTTATGTTAGTTAGGGTTAAGATTTTATTTTTGCATATCCAGGATAAATAATTTTGAATCATATCAATTCATCAAAATCATAGCTCTCAACTAATCAGGGACTAATCTTACCAGAATCAGGGACAAATCCAGAAATAATCAGGGACACTTTTAAAATATTAGTAGTATTACATGAGACATTGAATAAGAATATGTGAATTACTATACATTTTCTGAAGTAAAAGAAATCTCTAATTATTGTCATCATTTATTAAGTATAGCTCAGCACCTTTTCTCCAAAACTTAACCAGGGATTAAGAGTGACAGAGCTAAGATGTGAGGAAAAATCAGGGACAGTTGAGAGGTATGAATTCAAAATGACTTGTTATAACTATAAAGTAATGCATTTTA
The DNA here is from genome assembly GCF_019279795.1 of Protopterus annectens. NCBI lineage: Eukaryota > Metazoa > Chordata > Ceratodontiformes > Protopteridae > Protopterus > Protopterus annectens. The sequence goes on from NC_056731.1 coordinate 1,140,064,561, forward strand.
ACCATCCTGCAAGTTTCTTAGTTGAAGTTGTTGGTAAGCCGTTAGTAAGTGTTCCACATTTTGGAGCTGGAAGGTTGAGAGTTAGAGCTGCTTTCTTCACTTAATTAGGCAGAGGAAGGAGTAGGGCTCATTTGTTATTGACTTATTAAAGTAATTTAGTATTGACATATTTATTTATTATTTTACTTATTTATTGCCATTTGATTGCTGGGAAAGTCTGACTGGGTAAGTTGTCTCCAGACCAGTCATTTGTGTAACTGAACACTTTACAGGTTTTGTAAACCACTTCTGGAAAACGTAAATATGATGAACCACAAACTCAAGACAAGTCTCATTGCAAATCTGTAGAATATTTAATAAAACAAATCCAAGAAACTTGTTTTCTCTAATGCCTCGTCTTAATACGCCTTTATCAGAGTATGCATTTAAATACTCACAACCACCCATTTTATACACACTAAATTACTCCATTACATAATTAAAGAATTAAAAATAAATCAATTATCCATTAAAACACACAGTACTGCATTATAGCACACTTTTCCATATACATTCTTGATTTAAACCCACAGGGTTCATTGTTTTGAACTTTAAAATCATCACAGCTTCTTTTTTTCTTAATAAACATTTCATTTGTTGTTCGCTCATATACAAATTAATTTCTACCCTGTCTAAAACTGTTGCTTGTAACCCTAACAGGTTACCATTATGACATTCATTAAAGTGCATTGCTATAGGGCTTGTTTGCTTATTATTTTTTATGTCTCTTACATGTTCTTTTAGCCTGCAGGAGAACTCCCTTTTCGTTTCTCCTACATAGAATTTATCACATGGACATTTTAGCCTATAAGCCACCCCTTGTGTATTGCAATTAAACGTTCCATTAGTTTGAAATACTATTCCATTTATACTTTCAAATTCTTTCACTACATATTTACACACACTACACTGTCCACATATTAAAGTACCCTGCTTTTCTATTTGTTTATTCATTGTCATAGAAGGCATTTTAAATTTACTATGTACTAAAAAATCTTTTAAGCTTCTCCCTCTTCTGAAGGAAAAGCATACTTGTTTACAGTGTAAAAAATCCACCTCTTTTCTCATTACATTCCAAAAAATAGTTAACTTGTTCCATTACCTCTTGTGACATTACAGAATAAGTTGAGGTGAAGTAAATATGTTCTTTTTCATCATTATTTCTCCCATAGCTATTTCCATTCCCTTTATTTTTTATAACCTTATCCAAACTTTTCATTACATCAGCTTCCTTATAGCATCTTCTACAAAATTTTTTATAACTTTCATTTAATTCCTTCTTTGCCTCTATTGGGACGCTACATAACCTTTTTAGCCTTAAAAATTCAATAGTATGTGGGGGGTGAAAACTTTCTCCATGTAAAATAAAATTAGTTTCTTTAAACTTCCTATGGATGCTAGTATTAATACATAATCCCTCTCTTCCCTTTAGGGTTACATCCAAATAATTGACTTCCTCACCCATTTGTAAACCATCAAATTTCATTCCAACTTCATTTTCATGCAATTCATCTATGAACCTATTAACTTGATCTCGTCCACCTTTACATATACATATCAGATCATCAATAAATCGAAAATATCTGTGTACATACTTACTAAAAATGTATTTCTATAAATGTAGTGACTCTCAAAATAGCCCATAAAATTTTTGCATAACTAGGAGCAAAAGCTGCCCCCATTGCCATTCTTTGTAACTGCTTATATAAATTTCCATTAAATTCAAATATGTTATTATTAAGACACATCAGAATCAAATCTGTTATATACTCTACTGCTAGGGTTTCCCCCAAGTAGTACTGTACAGCTTTTATTCCATCATGATGTTTAATATTGGTATATAAACTTACCACATCAATTACCAGGAAAAACATATCCGTTCCCATGTAATATCTTTAACTTTGTCCAACAAATCAAACACATCCCTGATGTAGGAGGGCAATTTTTTCACTGTGGGTAGAAGGAATTCTTGTAAAAAGCATGCTAGATTATAAGAAAAATACCCACATGCCGACACTATAGGATGACCCGGTGGATTCATTAGATCTTTATGTATTTTAGGAACACAGTAAAATTGTGCCATACTAGGATTTTTTATCTTAAATTTCTGCTGTACATCTTTATATGTAAAATAATAAAGTCTATGTCCTTTATTTATTAAATCATTATATTCCTTTTCTGCTTGCCTATATTCCTCTATTTCCACTTTTTTATAAATTTGTTCATTATTTAAATGTGAGTAACACATTGTTAAATATTGTACATAGTTTAAGATAACTAATTTGCCACCTTTACAGGTTTTGTTGATAAAAGAGAGGAAGTGGAGGGGGTTGAAAAACCTGTTACATGCTTTTTTATTTAAATAGTTAATTGACATCATTTAGTCATTTTCTGCTAAGTGGAAGTATTTTTATGTTAGAGATTACAATGTATGAATTGTTTCTGCAGATATAATTTATTTTATTTATTAACATTTCATTAACGAAAAAGTCATACAGACTGGATAATCCGATTGTGTGTGAACTGGCTGCTTATTGTAGAACAGAAGTGACTTTTATGCAGATTACTGCTCAACAAATTTAAGTTGATGCAAGACTGTTGTGGACTATAATTTTAATTTTGAGTTAGATGCAGCTTCTTTAATATGAATAATCAGCAATGCCATTCTAGAGTGTCTTACTTATTGTATAGCAAATGTAGGTTGATAAAAAATATGTTCTAATAATGTTTGTAATGAATTACAGTGCAGTCAGTAATTGTACTGCTGTCTCAGTGATGTCCAAGTAGAGAGGTTTGTACTTATTTAGGGAGTGTAAATTGATGCAAAACCTGTGAAGTGTTCAATTCTGGCAGAAAGACCATTTCAGTCATGCCACACAGAAATGGTATATTTTCACACAATGCAAAAAGAGGGTGTTCCACATTTTGACTATTTGTCACACATTGCTAGGGTCTATATTCCACATTGGCCCTTGGTTGACACCTATGCTGTAAATTCAAAACATGCTGTAAATACCAGTAATTCATTTTTGATTGGTTGTACTTAAAAAGTTACATGTTTTTTATATTGTTTTTGTTGAATAACAACATTAAAGCTTCTGTTTCTGTTTCTGCTGTTTACTGTTTTAATCTTTCTCATTTATTTTCATGATACTGAGCATATTTTCTTGAGTGTTATATTCTTAATGGATATGAGTGAAGGCAGTGCAAGTGTGGAAAGTGATTCAGATCAGGATTGTGCAGCCACACCACCCAAGAAGGTAAAGGCTGAAAAAGCTAAAAAGAGAATGTCGTGGTTTTGTCAGAAAATGGCAAACTGATTTTGCATGGTCTGAAGCAGTCCAGTACAATGTGTTCACTGCTCACTGCATGGCTTGTAAAAAGGGCATATTGGTGGTATACAGTGGAGAAAGTGACTTGCTAATGCACAGCCATTCACAGACTCATAAAAGTATACTGATCTGTGAAATGGGCTGGCATTGACAGTTCTTTCAAGAGAGCAGCATCGTTAACTGGAATTGATAAACAGGAAATGGCAGCAAAGTTGGCAAGGGTCTATCACTCTGTGTGCCATCAGATTTCTTACAATGATGCAGACTGTGGTACTAAGCTTGAACACCATCTGTATCTGGACTCAGCCATTTGCAAGAAAATATCACCGCACGAAGGCAGAGACATTGGTGACCAGTGTCTTTGCTCTGAAGTCAGTCGTGTCAGTCGTTAAGGACTTGACTAACAGCACATCGAGATTTTCTGTGTCAACAGATGCATCAGATTTGAAGAATCACAAGATTTTTCCCATATGTGTCCAGTATTTCACTGTGATAACTGGCTTTAATAAAGTAACTTCTTGACTTTGTTGAGCTCAACCATGAACATTCTACTTCTCTAGCGAACATGATATTTCAGATGCTGGCTGACAACGGTCTTGACATTGCACACATATTGTATTCAGCTGATAATACCAGTGTCAATTATGGGCATAAGCAGTCAGTCTTCATAGAGTTGCTGAAAATAAATGACAAGATCATCAGAACTAACTGCAACGCACACATGATTCACAACGTGCTGAAGAAGATAATTGACAAACTGGACTGTGATGTTGAAATGACGGTGACATCCATTTATAGTCACTTCAGCATATCAGCAAACCACAGAATGGACCTGCAAAGGTTTTTTTGAATTCATGGACTTGGAGTACCATGAACTTTTAAGACCGGCTGTCTCTGGTTCCCACTGTCAACAGGTTATTGGAATCTTGCCCGGTGATCATTTCATATTTTGTTTCTCTAGGCAGTGAATGCCCTAAGAGAGTTTGTGCAAATCTGGGCATAGAAGAAGACACACGCAATCATGAATTGGTGAAGACTAACATCAAGAAAGCTTACTTATGCTTTGTGCACAGTGTTTTTGAATTATCTGTTCAGAAAGTGAAGTGGGAAGATGTTATGTTCATTGAGCTGTTTCCGGAAACACAGGACTTGAAAAATCGAATCATGCACAGCAGATAAGTTTTTTGGATCCAAAACACATGCTGTTCATGAAACTGAAGATATGCAGCCATTCCAGGAGTCGGTCGTGCAAAATGTTTGTGCTGCTCTTGAAAAGGGTTTGACATACTTGAATAAGTGGTTTAATTTCTCAGAGTGATAAGACGGGATCGCTTTTGCACTAAGTCAGTTGTCACTCAGCAAACCACCAGAATTTAAACATATTATAAATTGCTTGCACTTGCATGGGCTTATTGCAGGAAGTTAACTTGGATGCATTGTATGAAGAATTCTGCACGGCTAAAGAAAGCTGGACACGCATTGTTGCTAACTCGGCTCTGCCATTACCATGTGACAAATGGCAGATGTTTTTCAGTGTGGCCCGTACTGCGGTAGCATTTCTAGTTAACTTGTTTAACATTGTGTCAGCCATGTTATCACTGACTGGGAGCAATGCCTTTCCGGAAAGAGTTTTCTTGTTGATGAACGACAAGCAGAGTTCAGAATGAAACAAAGCCGTCATTGCTTTGGTAAAAGCTAAACTGCAGGTTTTCCTGAATTATAATATGACCTGCAGGGAGTTTTATAAATTTGTTTTGCATGATGGCAAGCTGCCATTATCAGCAGGTAGCAGTGAGAGATATTATTGGAGAAAGCACCTGATAATGCTGAGTGAAACCAAACCATAGAACTATACCAAGTCTTACCTAATGCTATTGCGCCTAGTATTATTTTTTCACCTGTATTTATGTTTTTGGCTCCCTGCATGTATAGTTGTTGTTAGCTGCTTTTTTGTTCTTACTGCCATTACTGTTTTTTCACTCTTCACTGTTACAAACCAATCCCACTAGTCACTTTGGTACAACATGTGGAATTGTTTTTGACATTTGCTGCTTTTACTGTTGTTTGAATTACAGATACTTCTAGAATACTAGAGTAATCAAAATTAAAGTATTAAGTGGATAATTATCTGTCTCAAGTTGCTGTTAGGCTACTCTTTCCTGGATCTGTTCATTAGCCATGGTGGATTTTACTGTAGGCTTATTGTTTGTTGTTTCTAGAATACTTGATATCCAATCCAATAGCATAAACGCATAAATAATTTGATAGAAATACATTATTTTTCAGCAGTTGTGTGACAGTTTTGTATGCTAGAAAATTGTCACAAAACTGCTTTAAAACAGACATTTTATAATGCAAAATTACAAAATTTTCCCAGAGTGATACCTCTGGACCCCCCCCCCCCCAAAAAAAATGTTTCCTCATGCCTTTGGCGCTCAGATATCTATCATCCTGGATTTTCTTTTTAAAATGTTGGCAACACTAGAGCATATAAAAGATACAGAATACTCAGGTAATATTTAGCAGCATTACATACAACGCTCTGTGAGAAGTTATACAATATGCAGAATATTCCGGTAACCTTAGCAGCATTACAGACAAAGTGACAATGAGTAAAGCAGATGAGTATGAGATAAACAAGTATACCTGGCAGCAATATGATCAGCACCTGGTACAGTTAATCAGGAGTACAGCACAGCAGTCATGATTATATGTTTTTGTCATAAGGAGAGTTGAAGACAGAAACATAAGAAGAGAAGAGAAAGTCACTGGCACACATATGTACATAGGAGAGGTAGTTGAAGAATAATTTAGCCTGGGAAATAGCAGGGGCATAGCCAAGAGTTAAGCAGGAACAGTTTTAATTTATCTTTGAAGATACATGCGCTGTCGAGGAGTCTGGCTGGATGGATAATTGAGTTCCAGGATTTTGAGATACAATTGGAGTAAAGAGCATTTCCTGCTTTGCTGTGTGCTTTGTGAATTTAGAGATGTCTGTCACTAGAGCTGAACCCTCTTTTTGTGAGTGGAGTTGTAATAAACCAGTTGGGCAGGGCATCTTTCAGGATGAAAGACTAATATGTGTGCATATTGAAGTTGAGAGTAGGTGTGGAGTCATGAGAGCGTTCAGGCCAATTCAGGCACTTATAGGTTCATAGATTAGTACTAAGCTAACTGCCCTTGCGAGCCATTGTAAGCCTAGCCAGTTATCCCTTCTGAGACTCAAACCCTGCACCTTGTGTTTGTAAGGCAAACACCTTCACCATTAGGCCACCCTCCCACCGGGTTAATACAGTGTTGTACGTGTGGCTTGTTGGAAGCAAATTTGACTATTTTATTATAGCCTTGCTCCAGTTTAGTTGTGAAATAGGAGAGGCCTACAGAATTGTAGACAGTTGCTTTTAGTTAGATATTGCTTGGCTCTGTTTAGCAGACATAACTTCTATGTGTTTTTTGATTGCTTGTTGGATGTGGAAGTTGAATGTCATAGTGTTGCCTGCTATATCCCCTAGTAATTTAGTATTGGAGACTACCTCAATATTTGTGTTATTTGCAGAGAAGATTTGAAAGTCAGCTTTGTATTTGGCATGTGACTTAGGAGTGAAAAAGAGAAATTTCGTCTGTTTTAGATTTAGTATTATGTTTAATTTTGCAAGCTAGTTTTCTTGGGAGGAGAGTGAATCTTGTGTGAGCTACTGGGAAAATAATGGGATTTTTAGGTAGACCAGATAAGGATTGCATCATCAGCACATTCGATTAGTTTGGTATGTTTTGGAGCAGTGGGTAAAATTACTGATACCTATATTAAACAGTAGCGGTCCTAGTAGAGAGAGCCTTGGGGAATACCAGCAAAGACTGATAAAAAGGTAGAGATGCTAGCTTGACATTTAACAGCTTGGGATCTGTCAGACATGTAGCTGAGGAACCAGAAGAGACTGGAATATAACAAATTAAAGGAGGCCAGCTGATGGAGCAATTTAATATGAGAAACAGTGTCAAAGGATTTTGATAGATCCAAGAAAAGAGCCAATACAATCTTTTGGCTATGATTAGTATCATTAGAGAAGTCTGTGGGCAGATACATTATTACCTGTATTGTGGCTATGATTAGTACCATTAGTGAAGTATGTTAGGGCAATATTACTACTGTAGCTTGGTCTTAAGCATGCTGAATGGAGGAGAGGAAGTTAGTTTTAAGAATGCGGTCGAGGAGATGAGAATGAATTCATTTTTCTAAGATTCTTGTTGGAGGGAATTATGGCTCAGGGTCTATAGTTGAAAAGATCAATTGTGTTTCTCCCTTTATGCAGGGGTAGGATGAATGATTTACTTACCATATACTACCTTCCAAATCTTGCTCTTGCATTGTATCCCATTCCTCCAGCTCCGCTTAGAAAACCAACATATATGCAAATTATATACTTCACTGTTCACACACATTCAGCAAGCTGGATTATCCCACTATCCCTCTATCTACAGTCAGTTTGCCATCTTGTACCACCTATGAACAAGCTGCTAATGAAGATCAAAAATAGATCCTACTTTCCTCAGCTTCTTATCTTCAACATCTCTTCACATATCTCTTCCTTTAACCATGTGTTACTCACTTGCTCTGTGTTTCAAATTGTACATCTCTTCTTTACCTTTCTTCTGTCCTAAAGCCTGATAAAGATTTGCCATAGACTTCTTTCTAAATTGCTCTTATTCCCTCTTTATTGTTATAGCTTTACATTTACGTCCCCTTTGAAACCTACCCACCAACTTCTTTCTATTCTGTACTTCTCCTACAACTTTGCAGAACCTTTCAGTTCTATCTGATCACCCTTAGTTTAATGTTCCCTTCATATTTTAAAGCTGTCTTTTTCCCCTTCGGCACTGTCTGCCTGAAGGCTTTTCTCTGTCTTAGTTACACAGCTGCTTTAATCCTCTACTTTTCTCCTCTATGTACACCCAAGTTTTCCTCAGATACTTCCTTATTGCTCTATTCATCATCTTCTTTATCTCCTGTCCTCCCATTTCTTCTGTTAAACTTCCCAGTCTCCATTCCTCTCAATTGTGGAACTGCAGCCACATACCATTTTAGCTCTGGCATCTCCCATCTCCCTGCAGGCACATCTGTCCACAGTCCATCTTTCTCAGTTCTACTTCTTTGATGCCTTCACATAAATTTATCACAAATGCTTCGGATTAACTCCATCCACTTATTACTCAGTGATACTGCAACATGCCCCATCTGATATATGGCTATAGGTAGCACTAATGCTCTCACTACCTTAAGTCTACCTACTAACATTCCCAACTTACCGGAAAACTTATCTAATAGTCCACTTGTCTTCTCCTGTACTTCAGTTCTTACTCTCTATAGTGTCTAATAAGGAAAACACTATGATCCACAAAATATTTATCTTCTCCCTCTGAGCAGGATAACCCTAAACCTTCCTCTTCCTTTCCCCTAATCTAATTATTAATACATTTTAGACTGACACAAAATGCCTGCTTCTTGCTCAGACTGGACAAATCCTTCAGTAACTGTGGCAACATCCATTCAACATTGTCCAATAACTTAATACTGTCATCTACAAAAAGGCTGATACTATTTATTTTCCCATTATGTCACCATTATCTTATCATGTCCCCAACTTCTAAGACAGTTTTACCATTTCTTAAAGAATAACACATGCAAGATGGAGCATCCCTGTCTCATACTGCATTTCAGCTTAAACCCTCATTGCCCCTTCGTTAATCCTCATCCTCATAATGAACAGCTGATACAAAACTTTAATTTCATGCAGAAGACACCTATCTGATAATGTCTCTTTCAGCAGCCTAAGCATAAAACCCCAAATGGCTGAATCAAATGCTTTTTTGAATGCCAAGTGGAATGCTTTTTGAATGTTGAGGGGAAATGCTTTTTGAAAGTCCAATAATATCACTACTGCTTTCCCTTCCCCATCTATATTTCCCTAATTGTTTTTCTGTTGTATACTTTACATTCTGTCCTTATTCCAATATTCCATTAAACATTTCCATAAGTCTCTCCCCTTTTCCTATACCTCTTAATAAAATTTTATTGGAAGGCTGTCTAGCTGTCCTCACTTCCTTTTCTTCATATGCTGTGTTGTAGCTTTCACCTCCCTCTCTTCTATCTTTCTGTATATAGCTATATTCTGATCCTCTTCTGTCATAGACACCCTCTTTTCTTCAAGCATACTTTCATCGCCATTCTTCCTATACTCTGCAGAAAAATATTCAAATACCTGTCTATTCTCTTCATTCTTCCTTGTCTCATCACAATGCTTTATCTCTCTAATGGTTATTTTTGTCTTTCAGCTTCCAAGTCAGTAATGTCATCTTAGCATCTCCTTTACAATACCACTAAAACACTCCATTCCCTTCTAGTTCAATCAGCAATTCCCCTTCCTCAACCTCTTTTAATTCTCTTGTAATCATTTAATTCTACCTTTAATTCTCTCCCTATCCATCAGTGCCAACTTACCTTATCCATTTTATCTGCAAACCTCTTGTCTAGCTGTTCAGCTTCATCACCCTGCTTTTCCCTTTCTTTTATTTACTACTCCTCTATATACCATCCTTTTGCCTCTCCATGCTTCCTTTATATTATCAAATTCTCGGTACCCTAATCTAGTCTGATCACCCTTCTTTTGCTCCACCACTGTTCCTGACATCCTCTGTAACCATCTCTCTTGTGCTATCCCTCTCCACTTGCCTGGATTCTATCATCACTTACTTGCTTCCTTTACCCTTCCATCACCAACCCATTATTGTTCTAGTATGAAAAAATAGCCCCTTTATATGATTCTTAGCTCATCAACTTCCCATTCTGTCTCTATATCTAACATTATCCTATCCATTATGCTTGCTTGTTTGCATTTGTCCCTGTTAAAAGTAAATTGCTTTCTGAATCACCAGTATTTTCTTCCATATATCCACTAAGTGTAAATAAGCCATTCTTTCCTCCTATACTTTCTGACATCTCCTACAGAACTTCACTTTGCCATATTACTTGTCTAATTCTGAGTTCAAATCCATGTTAAAACCTTCCCCATAGACAACTGTCTCCTTCCCTCTTAACAATACCCACTTCCCTGGCAGAGACCATCAAATCATCGGCCTCTTGATTATATTTCCTAATGCATATCACCCATCTTCTTGTTCCCCACAGCAAGCTTCTCTCTCCTCATAGTCATCCTCATCTCTTACTAAGATACATGTACCTTATATCACTGCTAACACAGCTAACCCCCATCCACCTGCATCCTTTGTTTTGAAATGCAATCTTGGGTCTTGCAAACATAGTGTCCCTAACCCTTCCCACTTCATTATAGACACTATTCCCACCCTGTTTTTTGGGTTTTGAAAACCCTACATTACATATCCATCTTTAATGCCCCCCACATGTAAGTGACCAGGCTGGCAAGCCGATATCCCCACCTTCCCCAGTATTGGTTGGTTTTTGCTGTCATGGGTCTCCATCATGGAGAAAAAGTTCTCTAGCTCCGTTCCTTAGGTACCATCTTATTCTTCAAGCACCTCTACTTCCTTCCTTCTATTCATAACCTAGATTGCTCCTTTCCCCCTTTTACAATCCTTACTCACCTCTCTACTCTACTCTACCTTACATTATGTCTATGTTTTTATCGTCCAGCCATATCATACTTACTCCATCTTTTTATACATACATCCAAGTTAAACTTCATTTGTGCACCAGCGCCCATCTTGCAGGGCAAATACATGTAAATCTCCTCAGTAGTCAGTCCATGTCTCAACTATATGTTTTCATACTAATTAATCATTTCTTTCCTTCCTCTGATCAGATTTTTGTAAGCCAACATTCTCATATACAGAACCAGCCAAGTTCTTCAGAGCAACTCTCCCATTAGGGGTCGCCACAGTGGATCAACTGTTTCAATTTCTTCCTATCCTCTGCATCTTGCTCTGTCACACCAACCACCTGCATGTCCTCTCTCACCAGATCCATAAACCTTATCTTAGGCCTTCCTCTTTTCCTGTTACCTGGCAGCTTCATCCTTAGCATCTTTTTCCCAATATAATCTGCATCTCTCCTCAGCACATGTCCAAACCATCATAATCTTGCCTCTCTGGCTTTGTCTCCAAACCTTCCAACCTGGGCTGACCCTCTAATATACTTATTCCTAATCCTGTCCATCCTTGTCACATCCAGTGCAAATCCTAACATCTTCAACTCTGCCACATCAAGCTCTGACTCCTGCCTTTTTGTCAATGCCACTGCCTCCAACCCATATTACATAGCTGGTCTCACTACACTCTTGTAGACCTTCCATTTCACTCTTACTGGTACTCGTCTGTCACAAATCACTTCTGACACTCTTCTCCACACACTCCATCCCGCCTGTACTCTTTTCTTCATCTCTCTTCCACACTCACCGTTACTCTGAACTACTGACCTCAAGTATTTAAACTTATCCACCTTCGCCACCTCTACTCCCTGCATCTTCACCATTCTTCTATCCTCCCTCTCATTCATACACATATATTCTGTCTTAGTCCTGCTGACCTTCATTCCTCTTCTCTCTCTAGAGCTTATCTCCACCTCTCCAGGGTCTCCCCCACCTGTTCCCTACTCTCACTACAGATCACAATGTCATCTGCAAACATCATAGTCCACGGGGACTCCTGTCTGATCTCGTCTGTTAACCTGTCCATCACCATTGCAAATAAAAAAGGGCTCAGAGCTGATCCTTGATATAATTCCACCTCCACCTTAAACGCATCTGTCAATTCCACCGCAGACCTCACCGCTGTCATACTACCCTCGTACATATCCTGTACCACTCTTACATACTTCTCTGACACTCCCGACTTCCTCATACAATACCACAACTCCTCTCTAGGCACCCTGTTATATGCTTTCTCTAAGTCCACAGTCCACAAAGACACAATGCAACTCCTTCTGACCTTCTCTGTACTTCTCCATCAGCACTCTCAGAGCAAACATCGCATCTGTAGTGCTCTTTCCTGGCATGAAACCATACTGTTGATTACTAATCATCACCTTCCTTCTTAACTTAGCTTCCACTACTCTTTCCCATAACTTCATGCTGTGACTGATCAATTTAATCCCTCTGTAGTTACTACAGCTCTGCACATCACCCTTATTCTTAAAAATTGGTACTAAAACACTTTTTCTTCAGTGCAACTATAACGTCTAATAATTTAATGAGTCCTTTTTTACTATGTATATTATCTACAACATTTTTCACATTTATCCTTAGTTGTTTTGTACAATCCTATCTATTGCTCCCTGCTTTCCCAAAAGCTATTTTACATAAAATCACCCATTTCAATCATTTACGTACACACACACACACACACACACACACACACACACACACACACACACACACACACACACACACACACACACACAGATAAATACAAAATGACTGCTTGTTGTTATTCAAAAACAAGCACTCTGACACCCTAGACATCAAATATTGCTTGTTTATATTTGCATTAATAATTTTAAAACCAAGGTACATGCAAAAGTATTAAAATATTTTATCTTAAAGCTTACATACACAATGGCAAGCAGAGCTTATTTCATGTTTGATCTCAATCTACTGCAGGAAAAGAGTTAGTAATTGTCTTAATTTTAATATTTATTTATAGTGTCATAAATGTCATGTTTTTTTTAAAATATCTCAACAACCAAGTAGCACAGGCAGAACACGCTTAACATCACATGAAAGCTCTCAGATGGATAAACAAAATGCTACTGACAGTGTCTGGGTGCTGAGTTATTGCAAGTTGTTTACAAAGTATTACAGACTTAATAGTAACTGTATTTACTGTGACTTATAATACCCATTTTAAGACCTAGAACCTAAAGAACACTCCCGCTTTAAAAATAGTTTGTGCTGAAGAGTTTGCCATGTAAACTTCGGTACTTACGTATTATTGCAACCATGTTCCAAACAACTCACTACAGGACACAACTGCCCAAAAAAGGTGTTGGAAAGAAAATTTACTGCTGTGAGAGTCTGATTGTCACAGTTGCACACACCTGACCTGTAACCACAACCTCTGGCATGAGTAGCTTTCCGATGTTTATATGGTTACTAGTAGTCCAAACAACATGGAAGTAAAACATTTAAACATGCCACATTGTTTGTAGTAGATATATATATATATATATATATATATATATATATATATATATATATATATATATATATATATATATAGGTCACAGCTATTATATTGACTCTGATTGGGTGACACATCAGCTAATCAATGGTACTGCTGCAAGACTGCTGTAATAATGAGATTGGAATATATACCTTTTGCCCTAAGAGCTGGTATATTTAAGTAGCAGGTGATGTTGGAAGGACAGTCACAGCTAGCTCATTTGGCACCTGGTACCACTCCTTGATCTGGCTGTCCTCCTTTCTCTTCTAAGAAGTGCCAGGTCCTAATCCCCTATGCCCTCATGCACTAGGAACCTGGGGAAGGAAGGATTGCCACATTACAGGATCACCAGACTGGAGAATGGACGTTTTTTTTTTGCTCTCACACAGAGAACAAAACAAAAAAAGGTCCTTTCTGGCACCTCTTCCTTCTCCAGGGCCAAAATGCCCTAATATTCTGCCTGAGAGGAAAACAGATCCTTTCCCTGTTCTCTCATCTGGTAAGCTCCTTCCCTTAAGGAGAATCATGCCATGTCCTAATGTCCTCTCGCTCTACTGCTGGCCTCACATTTATGTAAGGAGCTTGAAAATAACTGTGCAACTGCACCCAGGGTGGCTGCCCCTTTCTATGCTTCCGGGCAGGGATACAATAGAGCGTACCTCCCTTGCAAAAAAATGACATTTTTCTTATTTTATGCTCCTTTTCCATCACTAGGAACAACATACATATTTTAATGTTGGCAGTGTGTGTGTGCTGATTAATTTTTGTCAATACTTAGTACTGAGATATTTTGAAGACCGATCATCTTGCATATATACATATATATGGGTGTTATCGAATTTGTCGCTGCATACATTTTGTCACATGCTGAAATGATGGTGATATTCTTTGGTGATATACTTGGTCGAATTATGCAGCTGTCAAACTTCAGCAGATCAACTGTTATATAATTCAGGGGTTTTTTTCCTATTTCTACAAGGTTGTGTAACCCTTGAGGTAGTATATTTAATTTCCAGGGAGGTGTCAGGTAGGAACCCCAAATTCTGGGGAACATAAAAGTTGTTTTTTGTTTTACTTTTGATAATAACAAATGTAACCTGTTTGTTTAAATTTGTGATTACTTTTTTGATAAGATGATGTATTTGGTGCTAATAGCAACTGCCAATGAGTTTGTTCACTGTTTTGTGTTTGCTTCAGTCTCATCAGCAATTATTCATCATATACTCATATATATATATATATATATATATGTATATAGATGTGTGTGACTGTGTGTATGGGTGTGTATCCTACTCATCCATATGTTTATTACCCACATCCATCAAGATAAGCATAATTCAATATATGTGTGTACATACTTTTCCTGTCTTGCTTCTCCCCAAAACATCAAAAAAACACTCACAATTAGAAGTAAACATAAACAGAAATGCTTTCTAACATCTACACCCCATCAATCTCCTTGAAATATATCATCATTCCAAATTCATCTCAGATGCAAAAATATGTTGCAAAAGCATTAAAATACAAATATTTCATCTGTACCTTTGGTTACCATTATCTGTCCAATATCTATGCTGACTTAATTTCCATCTTCACTTAAACAATACTTTTTGCAGATCTCATATTAAGAAAAGCCATCATCTTGATTTAATGGGATATTTTTGACAAAAACATAGCATTTCATGTTGGGTTTTATACTTTACAATTTCAAGGTGTGTATCATGCATTCTCTCAAGCATTTATTTCAAAACTGATTAGGCACTATGATTATATAATTAAAATTACAGATGCTGAAAATAGTTAAATGAATCGCAAAAGATACACCACATCATATTTTCACTGGTACTTGTTCTCTTCATCTAGCCAAACTGACTGTGTCTCAGCAATTGCATTTCTAAATCTGTCTCTGTACATTTCATGATCTATTGCATCTTTTAATTATCAACTGGTAAATTGGAAATCATTACTATTTAATCTAAGCCCTGATACAGCAGTTCATCTGTATTTTGTTTCAGATAAGCTTTCTTTAATGGATTAAGAATATGCATCATTATTCCTGGTTTATTCCCACTTGTCAAATTATAGTTTTGTAAAGTCAATATCATTCTTTGAAGATGTAATGACACTTTGCAATGGCTCATGATTTGTCACAACACAGACTTGTCTCCCATATACATACATAGTAAAATTATTTGGACTGACTACAGGTGCACTAGTCCTAAGCACCCAAAAAACGTTGTCTCAATGACATGGACTTGAGCACTTTGGAGCTCATGTAGATTGATGCTTGTGCTCAGACTCAAATATGAGTTCAGACAATCAGCTGTGGGGAGAGAGTACTGTTTACACTTGAACTTCAATACGAGTTTGGGCAACAACTGTGGGGAGGGTGTGGGGGGAGTTTTAGGAATAATGAGTAGAACAGGGTTTAGGATTAGGGAGTGGGAATGGGATTTTAAGGTTAGGGAGCAGGAAGGGAGTTTTAGGGTTAGAGTTGGGTTCTGGTAGGCCTATCAGAGCTAAGTAGTTAAGGGAGATCAAGTTGGCGGGAGTTCCTGTTTGTGTAAGTGGTAGAGTGAGCAAGTGCATTACAAACATATAGCATGCGAGTGCTTCTAGAAAATCAAACTTTTCATTTTCATAGACTATTACAACATGCTCCTTTTCATTCTGAGTACATCTTGGTTGTACTTCTGACAAAATTTCACAATGTTAAAGAAGTTAATAGCATGATATCATATAATACCATATCCATCCACATGTCTTGATGTATTATTTAGTGCTTCCCTTCCACAAATATATGTACTCCTAATCAGGTAACATGTATTGCAACTAAACCACAAACTAAAAACAACTAGAAGTAAAAAACACAAATTGGTGACCCAAAATGAAACAAAACAGCATTTTATTGTTCCTCTGACGTCTCGGTTGATGCCTTCACAGGAGAATAGTGAGCAAACTTCACACTCCATATTTATAATACATTCATTAAACCAATTATCCAATAATCTCATTATTTAATTATATACAAAATTATTTAAAGTAAAACTCTTCAATTAAAATCCATATTCATTCCTTGTGGTGCCAAAGTATCAAATTTTAAAATATAAACTGCTTCTTTATACAATAAAACATTTTTAATATTTTTATACAGATAATTATCAAAAACTTTCTCGAATATTGTACTTAATAATGCCTGAGACTGACACTGATGTACATAATAAAAATGTTCTGCTACTGAGCTGAACATTTGGACATTTTTAATGTCTCTGATATGTTCCACAATCTAACTTTAAAAGGCCTTTTCATTTCCCCAATATAAAATTTATTACAGGGGCATTTAAGTGCACATACAATGCCCTCAGTATCACATCTAAAATTTGCTTTACTGTCAAATTTTCTCCCATTTATATTATCAAACCCTGTAACTATATGCTTACATGCTTTACATTTACCACAGATTTCAGTACCAACTGTTTTTGGTATATCATAAAATTTAAGTTCTGGTTTAAAGAACCTACCTTTAACTAAAAAAACTTTTAATATTTTTACCTACTTTATAGGAGAATTTTAAATTATCTGGTAACCAATCTCTTGCTTCCTTAGATTTTTTTTAATTCCAATAATATTTCACCATAGCAATCACCTTATCACTAAAAATACTTTATAATGTGATGAAATAAATTTCTAAATTATTTTGTCTCATATTACTATCATAACTTATTATTTCTCTATCTCTTTTATATTATCATATATTGATCTGATTAGTTTTATAATAAGCTTTATCTATAATTTGCTGGCTATAACCCCTAGAGTAGAACATATTATACATTTTTTTGAATTTCCTCTTTTAATTCTTCTGTGTCATTACATAATCTCTGTAACCTGATAAACTCACCAATAGGAAGCACTTCTATAATATGGGGATAGTGGCAGCTGGTAGCCTTCAGGTACTTAACTTGATTTTCAAATTTTCTATGTATCTTAGTATGTAGATATCCCTTGGATACATCTACCTCTACATCCAAAAACAATACTTTTTTTCCAATTTGTATACCCTCAAATTTAAGATTAAATCTATTACTTTACAACTCCGATATAAAATAAATTTTTGTTTCCCCTCCTTCACGCAAAAAAAAATCAAGTCATCTATAAACCTGCTATAATTTTTAATACATTGATGGAAAAATAAAGTTCAATGAATATATTCTTGTTCAAACCCATGTTTAAATTGACATATGAGGGGGCAAAAGCTGCCCCCATTGCTGTACCCTGTTTTTGTCGAAACAACTCTCCTCTAAATTCAAAAACTTTTTTTGTAAGAAAAAAATATAACATTTCCACTACGTATTCAGTTGCTGGACCTTGCCCTAAGAAAAATCTCACTGCTTCTAGGTCAAATTCATGATAAATATTTGTATACAAACTCTTTACATCGAGAGTAATCCAGTACATCTGATCATTCCAGCCTATATTATGCATTTTATGCAAAAAAGTTGATACATCCTTCACACAAGCTGGTAACAATAATAACTTGGGTAACATCAATTCATGTAAAAGACATCCTATGTTATGCAAAAAATAATTACTTCCAGAAACAATAGGGCACCCTGGTGGATTAACAACACCTTTGTGAATTTTTGGTACACAGTAAAATATGCCATGCTAGCATTGTAATGACAAAACTTCTTTTTAACATCTTCTTCAGTCAGGTATCCTACCCTGATACCCTAATACAACAATTGTTCATACTCTGAAACAGCCAGTTCATACATATCCCCATGAACCTTGTCATACACTGTCACATCATTCAAGTTATTATAACACATTTCTAAATATTGAGAAATATGTAACAGAACTAACTTGTTACCTTTATCTGCAGATTTGAAAATCAAATCTGCATTTCTTCCCAATGATTGCAGGGCTGACCACTCATTTTTAGTCAGTTTATAATTGATATTCATACTCTTTAAATTTAACAAATTCTTGTTCAATAGAGTAATTAAGCATATTCTGAAACTGTATAATTTCCACACAATTAAATACAGGTATGAATTTACTTTTTGTCTCTATACTGCTTGTATCAAATAAATAATATACATTTGTAGCATCATCAGATACACAGAAAAAAAAAATAAAATCACTAATAAAAGAGACTTTTTCATCTACATCATCATAAATAAAGGAAACATTTTCATCTACATCAGAAGTCTGTGGCGCAACCTCCAAATTATGTCTAAACGTGCTTCAATTCTAATTTCCTAATAAACTTGAACACATCACATTTTAAATCATGAAGCATCGGTATTACTGTAGAGATAAATTTTAGGCCGCATTCTAATACGGCCTGTTCATACATATTTAAATTGTAACCTGAAAAATTTACCATATAATTGTCCACTTTACAATCTACCCCTTTTATTCCTATGTTGCCATTGCTGATATTGTTGTTGGGGGTGTTGCTGATACTGTTGGTTAAACTGTCCTTCTTGCTGCCATTTTTTACCCTGATAGAACATTTTATTTCCCACTTGGTTCCGAAAAGTTTGTTGATGTACCTCAATATTTTGCGCTGGTGGTAAGGGCGGATATTCACCATTATATGCACAGTTATCATCCATACCAGACAAAACTGTTTCAAAGGATGTCCTTGAACTAAATGAATGCCCCTCATCCACCCTCTTCTCTTCCTTGAAAATCACATGACGTTTAGCATTCTTCCTATTGGCCTTCAATGTAAAGGCCAAACCATTGTCATAATCTCTTGTATCTCTGATTAATTTATTCCTTTTTCTATTCATAATATCCTGTTCACGACCCTTCAGTTCATTATTAATATCTTTCAGGATATTATCCAAAAACTCTGGACCTGTTTTAGACATAATATTACTACAAGTAACAATATCTTTTTGTAAGTTATTTTGTTTCAACCTGTCTCGCTCGACAAATATAGCAACCCATTCAGTTGTACATTTATAGGCTGCCAGAATCCAGTGCTTATGAAAGGTTAAATTTACATCATGGCTGTGAATAATATGAGTTCCGAAAGTACCAGTAAAACAAAAGCGATATCCTGGGCGTCCAGAAGCTTTTATTGCTCACACAAAGTACAACGAAAAGTCAAAAATAACACTTTAAAATCCACAATGTCAACGAAAATACTGAGCGCTTTCACCCGCTTAAATCAATGCGGGTTTCATCAGAGTACATTTAACATATCTTTATACCAGCCTTATATACTAACTAAATCATTGGTTAATTAATTGAGTGCGCAAAATGAATTGTCAATTGAATAATAGTTTAGTTGTTAAGCTGCACTAAAGTACAAAAGTACTAAAAACTTTTGTTGTTTTTGTTTCTTGTACTATGTTTATGTTAAAATTTAAAAGTTTAAAATGTTCGACCATGATCTGAATTGATAGTTATAAATATATCTTAAATAATTATTAAATAATCTTATAAAAAAGTTTTATAAACTGTGATGTTTGCTAAAAAGACGTAACGAGAAGTAATGAGGGCATAACCTTAAAATCATATATGTATATATAATAGTCAATTTGATAAGTAACCGTGTATCTAATCTCTATATAAATACAATATGTTATTTAGTATTTAAAATAATTATATTAAATAAATAAATAAATATAATATTTTATTTAATAAATAAGTAATAGCGTGTGTATAAATAATAATAATACTATTTAATATTTAGTGTATAATAAATAATAATATCATGTATATACAAATCATTTTATTTTCTAAATACAACATGTAAATATTCACATTAATATTAATATAAAAATGTATGTAGTTTAAGAAATATATGTATAATATATGTAATACAATTGTGTCTGTTAGAAGGTCTAATACAACAATGTTAAACAACATCTAAATACTTATTAATGTGTGAAATTGATGAATAAAATAAGTAATACTGTGCAAACACAATAATAGTGCTACAACATATTTTAAAAAATTGTTATTATCAAGTACTAATAAAGCTCTGATCAGACACATATTGATTTGTATTTAAGAATACTGGCAATACTAATGTGCCCATTCAGTCCTGGTGTGGTACTAGCATTAAAACGAAGTTGCCACAAGCATTCCTTTGTTAACAATAGGTTATCCAAATCCCCTTCCTTTTCCCAGGGGTTGTATATTCTATCTATAATGAAAAAGATAAATCTTTTGAAATTACAACATGTAGTGCTATGTATGTAAAGAGCATTAGTTTCCTTTTTGTGTTTAATGTCTCTTACATGTTCCATAATTCTTTCCTTTAGTTTTCTCTTAGTCTTACCTACATAATATGCAGGGCATGAAATACAACTAGCTAAATAGATGACCATTTTCGTATTGCAATTACATTGTCCAGGGCATTAAAGTGTTTTACTATAATCATGCACTGTGCAGTATGGTCCGTCATTAATGTATTTGCAACTTTTACAAAATCCACATTTCTTCATTTTAGATATTTTATATCTTTGTGTCCTGCTTTCAAAAATCTCTTTCAAGTTAGTGCCCCATACTGTATGTTATTCTCGGGTATGTACCTAGGGTTTCTGTGAGTCCTCTGTTGTTGTTTATCACACAATTCCAAGTATCATTTAAAATTGTTACTATAGCTTTAGAATTAACATTGTAAGGTATGATAAATGAATCCTTCTTACTTGTCAAATCTTGTTCTTTTAACCTTATGTTTACTCCACTACAAATTATCGGTTTATATTTAGTGTCCCTATTCCTTACTACCTCCTGGGTTAAGGAGTCTAATAAGTTTTGTGGATAACCTCTTTCAGCAAACATATCCTGCAAATATCTGCTTTCTTCCAAAAAAATCTGATCATCACTGATAATACGTGAAAGTCTAACCAATTGGCCTTTCACCAAATTTTTCTTTTGGAAGTGGGGATGGTAGCTATTATAGTGTAAATAACTATTTGAATATGTTTTTTTACGAAAGATAGTGGATTCAATCTTACCGTTTTTATTATACATTCTTATGTCTAAATAATCGCACTGTTCAAAATATGTTTGAAATGTGAATTTAAGGAAGCTAGTACTTTTATCTAGATAGTGTATAAATTCTTTTATTTCACTTTCTTCCCCTTTCCAGAAGATCAAAATATCATCCAGGAATCTTACATAAAAAATAATGTTCTCCCAATAGCTTGATGCAAAGACCTTTTCGGTCTCCCAATGTGCTAAAACTAGATTAGCATAAAATAATTGCTCAAGAGACTCACACAGTACCTTTATTTCCATACTCATTGGCACATGTTGTTTCAATTCAATGGAAGAGTATGGATTGAAAAGCCTGCAATTCAGGTCTGTTTCCCACTTATTTCAGGCTTGTAAATTCAAGGTGCAGGTCTGCGGGTTAATAATGGATCCAATAACAGCCTCAGTGGAAGACAAATTCACCATTCTCTCATTAGTTTGGGATAAATACTTATCCATCGGTCTCTGCTGCAAATCCGTTGTACCTCGAAACACCCTAGGGAAGTCAATATTCAGGTCACTAGCCGTTGGACCAGTAGCCAATTAAACCACAAACTAAAAACAACTAGAAGTAAAAACCACAAGCTGGTGACCCAAAATGAAGCAAAACAGCATTTTATTGTTCCTCTGACATCTCAGCCGATACCTTCACAGGAAAATACTGAACAAACTTCACACTCCATATTTACAATACATTCATTAATTATCCAATAATCTCATTATTTAATTACATACAGCATTCTCTACTTCATTTTGTCTTGATTGGACTCTCATAATGATGGTTTAGCACCCAGGGCATCACATTTAATTAAAGTCCCAGTTTTGTGGTTTTGAGCATAGCTGTGCCCCTTTCTAGTTGGCCACACCCCTTCCCATTGGCCCCACCCATTCAGCTGTCTCCTGCAGCCACCCTTTGATTTGAAGTCACCAGTTGCCACTGGATATAATACCATATTCATCCACATGTCTTGATGTATTATTTAGTGCCTCCCTTCCACAAATATATTTTCTCATAATCAGGTGACATGTATTGCAATGCCTTTTGCCATAAAGCAATTAGATGAACTTTTTTATGCCTCCTCCATCACTCATTCTCAAGTATTCATTTTATGTGTGTCAAGTCCTTGTTCAAGTACTAGAATCTTAAAGACTATCCTGCAGTAACAGTACAAAAATAAAGTTTCCTTTCTGTATGTAACAATTGGACAAGGCACCCACCTCTTCTTAATCTACTTCAGGAGTCCTACAAGGAGGCACAAATCCTCAAGCTACTCATTTATCTTTTGTCCATATGGAATAACTAAACATGCAGCCCTATTCCAGCTGTGTCGTGTTCTCCTAGGTCAGTCTACATCATGAAACTACTTCTTCCCAGCATTGTTGATGGTTCTTACTGTCAGATAAGTGGGAAGTACAATAAGCCTTAAATTATTCATTCCATTTTTCAGTACTAAAAAGAAGACTAATAGCAATCCATTGTCATAAACAAAAACATGCAGCCTTCCTTCAGCTTTAGAAAGCTTAATGCAGACGGCAAAGCTGGCTTCTATGGCAAGAACAATTTAAACATCTTTTCCATAACTAATCTCACTCTGAGTTATGCCATCCATTTCAAGTTGCAATTCATTTTCAGAATGGAATATTGGCTCTGGGTGATTTGCTCACATTGACAAATGTGGATGTAACACCCCAGCCCCACCCAAACCTCATGTAAAAATGGGAAAAAAGAGGTTGATAACAGCTATGACAATGACAATGATCCTTGCCTCAGTCAAGGATCCCCCAAAGTCACAACAGATACATGGACAAGCTATAGACAGCACTAGTCACTTTAGTCAGTCAGTTTGTTCACACCTTACTTAGTTAAAATTAAACTTTCAAACAAGTATCTCAGCTATCTAACTCTACATATTTGCATTTTAGAGCCACTGTGACTTAATTAATGATTTAATTGTATCTACGTCATGAAACATGATGGTTTGGTTATGACTTTCTACAGCTATATCTAACCTCTTCAGTCAGATACAGTAAGTTCAAACTGGAATCACCTCTGTCAACATCTTCACTGAACTAGCTAGCCCATACCTTATATATTTTTTATTAATGTCTGTAGTTGGATTACTGTATTTGTATTGTTTGGCTGGAAAAGTCTGACTGGATAGTAGGCCTGTTTTTGACAGGGGCCCAAAAAGAAAGCTCCACAAAAAGAACATGTTGGCAGGGTGGCCTAATGGTTAAGGTGTTTGCCTTGCAAACGCAAGGTGCAGGTTTGAGTCTCACAAGGGATAATTGGCTAGGCTTACAATGGCTCGCAAGGGCAGTTAGCCTAGTACTAACCTATAAACCTAAGTAAAAAATGTGCAGTACTTTTCCATTATTGGGGCAACTCTTTTTATGTGCACAGTTATAATGCATAATTTTACATACTAAGTACCTTCTGCACTTAAAGTTGCATGTCCATATTATGTTCTTTTTCTTTTATTTGTTTTCATCAGACCACGGTTAGTGACTGAAAACAAGTCTTTGGATCTGTGACTGTCCAGTCATCCAGTTAACAAATGGGATAGATAAGTAAGGGCACAATTCCCCCCCCCAAAAAATACAAAACATTTTAAAAGGTTCCGCACCTGCCATTTTCATCTGATTACACCTTCGCTTAGTTTTAACTCCATGAGCTATACAGGACATATAAATAAAATATTCATGTAACTTTTTTAAGTGTGGACCTTGCAGTTTGAGCAGAAGGATATACTTTTAATGCAGCAAGCGCATTCTGTTGAGATAACTATAATTTTTAAGACTTCTGTCCTGGATATTGGTGGTAGAGTATCATGTGGTAACTGGGCTTTCTAGTGGCTACCTAACATGCTCGAGGTAAGCATGTGTTTTCCCCTAATTTAAGTTAATTAAAAGTTCAGAGCATCTGTGTGTGTGTGCTTTGGTGAGCAAAATAAGATGGAAGGATAGGAAGAAGCTGAGTTAGAAAGATGCTGAAAAGGATGGAGTTGTGAAAGGGTTCATTTAGTAAGTGTCGCTTTCCTACTGTAATAAAAAGGAGGAATGCTGTGAATCCAAGTTGAAATATTGGAAAAAATACATTCATTGTTTGTTTTTTAATGTGTAAAAAGAGATACCTAGTGAGAGAATTGCCCTACCCTCTGTTTCTCACTGCCAGGTAATGCTTTGGAACCTTGTCTGTCATACTTACTTTAAAGCTAACTAGAACCCATGCTGATGTTTACCTCTTCAAGTGTCATTTATAGACGTCCCTGATTTTGGCTCAGAGCTTTGCTCTGGGTCTCTTTTTTAGTTAGATTTTCCGTTATCAGGGCAAAGGTTTAAACATGGTAGCTTACGCTCAGAATCATCGCACAGCTGTTAACCCTGAAGCATTTTTTTTAATTGCGAAAAGTTATATGCTACAGTGATTGTTTGTTGTTACAGAACTAACATGACAGAATTCATCCAAATTTAGCCCCAGATTAGCTTTCGCTTATACTACGCTAGTATAATCCACAAAATTAGCAGCTGTAAGATGATTCCGAGTGCCAGCTACCAAGTTTAAACTGTAGCCCTGATAACGGAAAAGTACCAAATGGGCTACCACAGATAACAAATATATACAGTATGTTAGATTATATAAAAAATTAAAATATATAAAAAAAAGAAACAAAACAATAACAACATTAACAAACCCAAAATAGTAAATACAGATATTAAAAAATGATATGGTGCTGCTTACTGTGATGGATTTGAAGTCTTCTTAACAGAATATTGGAAAAGAGCAGTAAACTACAGCTGATCAGTACAAAGTAGATATCCACCTTTCCTTGGAGAATTTATGGCACTGCGACTTTCCTGAACTAGTCTCACTCCAGATTTAGATGTCTAAAAAAACTGTACTACTGCAAGCTGTATAAACAGGAATACTTCTGTTTAGGATTTACACATACGTACAAATGTTAGCTACTGCAATTTGACTGAAGTGACCCTCTGCAGGGCTTACCACTCCTGGCTGGCTCGCCATTGAAAAATTATATGGTGCTGCTTACTATGTTGGATTTGAAGTCTTCTTAAGACACTCAGTCTTGCTGGCTGGATTCTGCTGAAATCAAAGTCTGGTTATTTGCATTCACAGTCTGTTGCATACAGAAACTTGCAGAATATACACTGATGAGAGAATATACTTTGCAGCATCAACTTAGAGCAGTAACAAATAACTTTTTATAATAAACCAGACGGACTAATGTTGCAACTTAAAGTACTATTCCACTTTACTTCTCATATAGTACAGATGATGTGAGAGATATAACATTTACCTCGGGACAAATGTGTCCCTACCAATACCCCCAACATAACTGGATTAATACAGATCTTTATATACTATTTTAGTTATGCACATACATATACATTTCCTCCTGGTAAGACCCGCGGTGGTGGTGCTGCGGTAGCGTTGTCGCCTTACAGTAAGACGCTGTCTGGTTCAATTCTCAGCTAGAGCATCTTCTGCATGGAGACATACGTGAATGGGCGTACCTTTGTTGAAGGTTGTGCGTCAGACCTGGCAAGCCGGTACATAAAAATCAACTGCCAATCATTAGCGGACCGGAGTTCTGCTGTGGCAACCCCTAACAAGGAAAAGCCGAAAGACACAAACAATTCTATTTTGGAGAATTGTTCATCCTGTAGAAACAATACTGATTGTTGCAGATGCTGATGCAAATGCTGACTTAATAATATTATTTTTAAGCTTCCTTGTTTAACAATGTCCTGTCATATTTTTTTCTGAATTTATAAGAAGCCAGCTTTTCTGACAGTGTGAACATCCTGTTTTTTGTCTTTAGTATTCTATTTGGATCTTTGTATAAGAACATCTGTTCTTATGCAAATGCTGAAGTGCAGAAAAGCATGTTTTTTAAGGAAACACATTGTAACAGTGTCATATGATAGAAACATGTCATGTTGTCCATTCTTTAAAAAAGTAGATTTTACATGTTTGCACTCACTAACAATGAAATGCATACATCCTGTTTTTAAGTCTGTAAGGAAAGATGCCCATTCAGCAGATTTCTTATTTTCCAAGCTACAGTCATTTAGTATGGATGCTGATCACATATTACTAAACTCTGTTTCTACATTTAAGCAAGCTTTATTTTATACCTTATTTATGTTACATATTTGTAACAGAATTACTTTCAACCTTAAAACCCTGTTGAGCATAATCTTACAAATATTCAAATTTATTAGCAAATTCAGCTGAGGAGAAGAGATATTAATAGTATTTAACAAATAACAATGTATCAGGCAAGTTTGTAAAAAAGGAAAAAAACAAGAAAACTGGCAGAAATGTTATTTGGATAGCAACAGAGGATGCTTTAGATGAAGAAAACAAAGTTATAGGATATGAAAAGATAGTGATAGCAAACCATGTACAACAAAATGGTATGTTCCATAATTTTCAAAATGGTGAAGTACATTGGAGGAGAAGCAATATGAATGTAAGCAGAATTTTTCTTTATGGATCTTCTTGTTCACGTGCTGGAGAAAGAACAGGAAGGGTATAATAGTGTAGCAGTGGTGGGTGGAACAAAGTAGGAGGCCAAGAGGAAAGACAGAGAAAGTGGTCTTTGTAGAATAAGGTTGACTTTAAAGTTTAAGTTAGTGATCTGTCTGAAAAAGGGAGGTTGTTTTTGTGGTGGAAAGAGAGTACAGTGTTTCCCTATATTAGTGTTGTGTGCATTTTTATCTGAGGTGAGGAGCTGTACACTGGATCTAAAATCCCTTAGGTGTCACATGTCTCGTATCAAATGAGACACTGAGGCTTGGTATTCATTAAAGTTGTTTATTGTACATAAACACATCAGGAGCTGTAACTGTAATATATACCTCAAACTTCATAAGCTAACTGACTGACTTGTTGCTGCAAAAACACTCCCATGTGCATCTCCATTCATGCCTGCATTTACTCTGACTATACAAAATGGCACTGATCTCGCACGTGCTCAGTAACTTATATGCATGTGCTATCTAGCTACTGTGGCTGACTAGGTACAATCAACACAATGATCTACATGCTCTCTCTTTGATTTGTTCAAAATGCGATAGGAGAACAAGATATTTTACAAGCTAGTTGTCAAATCAACATTTAACAACAAATGAATTCAAGTTCAAGTTGCTGTGTATTTCGGATTGGGTCTTGAAATTCTATCCGATCTAGTCACATAAAAATTTTGACTGAGTTTAGCAACAGAGACAGTCTCTGGGGATTCTTTTACAATTGGAATTTTGGGAATTACATCAAGATTACTTGAAGAAAGTACACTGTCCTCTGAAATTTGAGAAAATGATTCTGAGTCATTGGCACAGGCAATCAGCAGCGTCAAGCAAATTATCTCAAGGAATGTTTCTGAGATTAAGTAGGTTAAGAAAAACATCAGTGCCATCTCTCTTGGATTTCTCCAACAAGTACTTCACACTTTGAACTACATGCTCAGCTAATCCATTGGGCTGTGGATACTCAGGAGTACTTGTAACATGGACAAAGACCCAAGACTCAGCAAATTTCTTAAACTACTGACTTGTAAACTGTGCACCATTGTCAGATACGACTTTTTGCAGACTACTATGGACAGAAAAAAATGCCTCTTCAACTTTGTAATGACAGTGCTAGATGTTAAGTTAGGAAGAAAGTTAATTTCAAACCAATTTGAATACGAGTTTACTAATACTAAATAATGTTGACCATTCCATTCGAAAACATCAGTAGCGACTGCCGACCGTGGTAATTCAGGAATCTGGTTTAGCTGAAGTGGTTCTTTTTGTTGGTGTGATTTAGTACTGTTGTAAACAGAACATGCTAAACTTTCCTTCTCTATATCTTTTGACATAGAAGGCCAAAATACTATGCCTCTTGCCCTTTTTTTGGTTGAATCAATACCTGGGTGACCATGATGAATAATTTTAGTATATATTCCTGTTGTAATGCTGTAGGAATTACCACTTCAAGACCTTTCATGATGATTCCATATTCCATCAGTAGCTCATCTCTGTAAGGAAAATACTTATGTCAAGTGGTAAACTAGTTGGTCATGCTGGCCATCCTTGGCTAATAACATGTTTCAGCTACTGGAGAACTGGGTTTGAAGCTGTATGATTTCTGAGTTTATCATGATATGATGAGGAAAAATTTCTGACTTCCATGACTTTCAAGTCTTCTTTCTCATGGTCATGCTGTTCTGTTGTTTGTCTGGGTGCTCTTGACAAAGCAGCAACAAGGTATAGAAATTTGCCTTTTTTATAGACAATATTGAAACTGTACTTCTCTAATTTTAACATCATGCATTGCAAGTATGTTGGGGCTGCATGCATTGGCGTTTTCAGAATTGTCACTAGAGGTTGGTGATCAGTCTCTATTTGGATAGGTTTGCCATAAATATAATCAGTAAACTTCAAACGTGAATACTACTGCCAAAAGCTCTTTTTCAATTTGTGCATTCTTCATTTCAGTTTGGGTTAAAGTTCTGGACACATAAGCTACTGGTATGCCTTCTAGAAGACATGCTGCACTAGGACCGTACTTTGAAGCACCACGCGAAAGAGTTACAGGTTTGCGAACATCATAATATCTCAATGTGGGTGGACTGGCAATTTTTTTTTCAGAACGTCAAATGCTTTTTGTGTTGTTCCAACCAGGACTGGTTTACATTTTTGCTTGTCAATTCATGTAACAGTACTGAAAGCTCACTCAGGTCTGGGATGAACTTTCCTAAATAGGTGACCATACCAACAAAATGTCGTAAAGATGTGACATTTTCTGGAACTGGCATCTCAAGAATTGCTGCTTGCTTTGATGGATCTGATTGTAAGCGAGAACTAGTAAACAAATGACCTACATAAGTAACTTCTTTCAGTTTGAATATACATTTCTGAGGATTCAATTTAAGATTTACTTCATGTGCATGGTCTAGAATTTTCTTGAGGTTTCTATCATGTTCATCTTCACCATTGGCCCCTACAATAATGTCATCTACTATGATAGCATATGGATAACCAGAAAAAATTTGCTCCATTGCACAATGAAATACTTCACTGGTAGAATTTATCCCAAATGTCCTTCTCAAAAATCAGTGGCTACGAAATGGTGTACTGAAAGTGGTTAATGAAAATTTGTGATCCAGCGAAATTTGCCAAAAGGAACTTTTTGCATCTAAGACTGACAATTCATGAATGGCTGATTTCTTTGCAGGAACAGTGTAGGAGCTCCTGCATGGAAAATGGCCACTGAACAATCCAGGAAAGTGCTGTTTTCATGTGCATAAGCATCCCTACACTGTTCCTGCATGGAAAGCCGTGTGGGATGCAAATCTCATTTGCTGGTAAAAACCATGGAAATTAGGTGATCTTGTGATCCACTAAGCTGGCCGGACTCCATGCAGGAACAGTGTCAAATTTGCCAAAAAGAACTTTTTGCATCTAAGACTGACAATTCATGAATGGCTGATTTCTTTGCAGGAACAGTGCAGGAGCTCCTGCATGGAAAATGGCCACTGAACAATCCAGAAAAGTGCCGTTTTCATGTGCACGAGCATCCCTACACTGTTCCTGCATGGAAAGCCATGTGGGATGCAAATCTTATTTGCTGGTAAAAACCATGGAAATGAAGTGATCTTGTGATCCACAACGCTGGCCGGACTCCATGCAGGAACAGTGTCAGAGCAGAAATGTATTCAGTTAGTAACTGAATACATTTCTGCATCTGAACAAACAGAGGCAGGACAGCTCATGGAAAGCAGATATTATAGTCAAACACACATGCCAATGGCCAAATATAAGACATTAATAACAGATTTTTTTTTTTTAAATTAAACTTTTTTTTGGCCGATCACAGCCGTTTAAGCTTGGGCAGTGGTGTGCAAACAGGATTGTGCCAAAAATAAAATAAAAAAATGAGAAAAGTCAATTTTAACATAATTCTGCATTTTGCCATTATAGTCAATGGCATGCAGAATGTAAACAATACCAGGGAGCACTGGTTGTCAAGGGAAAGGATCCATCTAAGTTCAGTAACTAATGACTTACACACTGGGGTATGCAAATGAGGGGAGTTATACTGAATCACAGATTTCCTTCAGCTTGTACCTAACCGTGTAGTTGCAGCAATACAACAGTGCAAGTGTAAGAGCTGAATGACTACATAAGGGGGTGTTTCATGTTTGCTGTAAGTGCATTGGAGCTCTGTGGCCCGTGTTTGCCCTTAGCTAAGCACAGCTAAGGAAAGGGGTGTGACAGATGTGCCTGAGCACTGTGCATAAAGACTAAACTGTTATGTGCACTGTGCACTGGGATTTAAACAAAAAAAAAGAAAATAAAATAAAAGAGTAAATGGCAGCACTGTTTACATTTGAGCACTGGGTATGTGCGGCGTGCCTCAGGGCTTAAATAGGGAGAAACTGGGAAGGGAAACAGCATTAGGAAGGCAATCAAGGAGAACTAGCATAGCTGGCAGGTGGAATGTATCAGAATCAGCCAATTACACATGCAGCAGCCCAGCACACTAATATAAACT
Source organism: Protopterus annectens (assembly GCF_019279795.1). Lineage (NCBI taxonomy): Eukaryota > Metazoa > Chordata > Ceratodontiformes > Protopteridae > Protopterus > Protopterus annectens. Next base: position 1,140,095,692 of record NC_056731.1, read on the forward strand.
ATGCAAACACCCTACAGACTGGTTTTTCCCACAAACTCTACACCACTGGTGTACACATATGGGGGAATTTTAACTGGCAAAACTAACTAAAAATGCTTGAGGCTGCTGCTGATTTACTCCATCAATATGTGCTAGACACTGAGGGTGGTGAGGAGGAGAATGCTGACAATCAACCCACAGTGAGGAGGAGGAGAAGAGTGTACATACCCAGGGTAACCTACCAGGGCCTACATGAGCTGGAAATAGTAGAGTGCTATAGGGTGGACAGGGACATTCTAAAGCAAATTGTTGAGCTGTGCCAGCCACGCCTTACACATAGATCTAATAGAGGTGAACCAATCCCAGTGGATACCAAGGTATGTCTAGGCTTAAGAATACTAGCCACAGGTACCTTCCAAAGACCAACTGGGGATATCATGGGGGTCTCACAAGCATCAGCATCCAGGGTACTCCACCAGTTCCTGGATGGCATGACACAACATGCCAATGTGTACATATATTTCCCCACGGCCTGTGAGGCGTGGACCACACGTATGCATCTCTTCCACCATATAGCAGAATAGTTGGTGCTATAGACTGTACACACATCCACATCAAAGCACCACCCAGTGAGTGGGGCAGGGTCTACATAAACCGCAAGGGCTTCCACTCCATCAACTGCTAGGTCATGTGTGATGCTCAGGGCATTATCATTAATGCGTGTGCTGGCAGCCCTGGAAGCTATCACGACTTCCACATCTGGCATTGCTCACAGCTGCATCAGGCATTTGCCAGGGGGGGGGGGGCATCCCATATAGCCATTTAGTGGGGGATGCTTGCTACACACTGGAGCCATGGCTGATGACACCCATCAGAAATGCAGACACACCTGAACAAGAACACCATAATGAGACACATGCAGAAACCAGCATCATTGTAGAGTGTGTGTTTGGGATGCTCAAGTCATGGTTCCTCTGCCTTGACATATCCGGTGGAGCCTTGCAGTACTCTTCAGCTACATGTTCACAAATGTTCATAGTATGTGCAATGCTACACAATATGATCCTGTGGAAACAGCTGGAGCAGGAGCAGGAACAGGAACAGCACAGGGCAGGGTCACACAGCCTCCCCCCCCACCATTGCCAAGGCCAGCACAGGCAGAGAGGGACTCGGAGGAGGAATATCCTGAGCCCGCCTCTGTAGGAGGCATGCACAGTATGCCCAGGCCTTGGAAAAGATGCAACACATAGCACACACACTGACACTGCAGGGACCCAGGGACTGATACCTCTCTCCAACTCACACATACAGTAAAATGGATGCCAAACATGACACTACCTGAGCTTTACTATGTAAGGGAGTGTACTATGTGTATCCAAAATAGTCAGCCCTCCAGCACTGTCCTCAGTACTGGCCCAGCAACAAGGTAAGTCACTCTTCCTATCAATTGCTGAATGGAGTAGTATGTTCCCATACATGTATGTATGATATGGATGCAAGCATGCAAGGGAATTGGGTGGATGAATGGGATAGCAGCAGACAGCTACATGGGACAGCAGGAAATTCATAACAAATACTGGTGTCAAAATACTAGGCACCACTACGCAAGGTGACAACCCTCATTGCAGTACATGTGATGGCCCAAAGAACTGTAGGTGTCAATAGGTCACACATATGGATGTCAATAAGGATTACATATCCACCACCAGCCTCACTCAGCAGGACAAGTGTAGATGACCTTTAAGAAAGGCCGGGCCAAGGCCCCCAAATGATGTCAATGGTGAACAGCCCCCCACCAGTCCTACACAGACAAACTACAACAGGTCTGGCAGTTGCATTCCAGTTCTGAAGGGTAAGAAGTCTGAAACTGAAATATATGCCATTAAGATCTAACATATGTAATCTACTGATATGCTTCATGTCTGTATGAAAGATCACAATACAATATGAAACTGAAGCCAACAGAGTAACCAAAATAACAGTACAGTCATTTCAAATGTTAAAATCTGCAGATGTGCACCCCCCCCCCCCCACAATCCCATGTAGAAATGCAGTAACACTTGGCCTGCAGCACTTTCAAATGGCCTACAATCCTCTGGCAAAGACCCATGCATCACTCATAGTGCCAATGTACAGAATGTCAGGGGGTACCAACTAACAACCTAACACAGTAAACAGAAAATAAATGCAATGCCATGTTGACAAATGCCAGTAGCATGCCTCCCCATGTCCTACTGCAAGGACTGTGGATCATGCCATAAATAATCCTGGGTTAAAGGCCAAACTAAAGGGATACCTTGAAGATATTGCTTACATAATGTTAGGTGGAGGAGAGACTAACGGTGGGGGGTGTAAAAGCATGGATGTCATGGAGTGTGTGAAGTCTGAAAATCGAATGTCCACCCATACTACTCCTGACTGCAAATCCATGAATGAATATCCACAAAACCACTTGTAAACCACAATGTGAAGGTAAACTGACCAGATATATGAACCCTGCCCCTGGATAACCTGGGTGTATCTGTACAACTGAGAGGTATGGCCTCAGCAGGATATGGCCATTCCATGAAGTTGAGAAAAGCACAAGGAGGGGAACCCCAGCCAGCATACTAACAAAGTGCTGCAGCATTTACACAGGACCAGCAGTCTATTGTCTGTAGCTATCCCTCCTCAATGGCAGGTGTGTGCCAGAATGTGTAGTCTATATGCCTCAGAATATTGGTCTCAGCTTCATTCATCTTGTATTTCCCGGTAAATAACTCTGAGCAAAGAATGATAACTGTCAGTAGTTGATGACATGACACATCACAGTGTAAAACAGTACATATGTCAGAATATCTATGCTACAACCAGACATGTCACACAAGCAGCACAGACAGCAATAGTTACAATATCCCTTGTATGTTAAGCCCATTGTGTCTCCATATTGGCAACCTATCTACAGATATCCTGCAGAAACAGTTTGCTAGTTGTAGCTGTAGTACACAAAACCCTGAAGTGGAGTCCAACCCTCCCTGGAATGGATGCACACACTCAATATAGAAGGTCATACTGGGCATGCTCCTACACATACAGAAATGAAGCCCATGTCTCACAACACAGTGGACTATAGATATCGGTTATTCACAGCTGTTTGTGCACACACACACCAAATTGTACACCATTGATACTTGACACACACACATTGGATAGGAATACAAATACATAACTAAGGCCAACATAATATAATATGTCAAACATACACACGCAGAGACGTGGGGAAGAGAAAGACAGTGACAGAGAGAATCCCATTATGAGCCCTGTCCCACCCACTACACATCCCATTGGCCTATATCACATGATGTGCTGATGTCATTCACTGTGGAAATACCTTTGGCTAGCCCTCAGTCCTATAGTGTCAGTGGTGCTTCTGATAACTGTATAACACTACAGTACAAATAGGTATCCATGTAGCAGTTATAATCTCAGTCCTGTCAAATGCAAAGTTGCGTGTCAGAGTCTGTGTGTGTTTCTAGATGAATGTGGTTGAGGCCATTCACACTCACTAAATCTCCTGCACCCCATGTTATTCACCTTCAAAGATACCTTTGGACAGCTTTCTGTCATATAACCTCAGTGGCGCTTGTGATAAGTGTGTAATATTATAGTGTAACAAGCTAGTTAAGTAGGAGTTCCAGTCCTGATCCTGATAAATGTGAGTGTTTGTGTGAGAGCGTGTGTGTATTCTTGTAGGGCCCTGATTTTGTGGTCATTCACACTTACAATATTTCCCTTACCCATGCTTTAGCACAGCTGCTGTCACTCACCTTTAAAGATACCTTTGGAGAGCTCTCCAGCATATGAGCTCTGTGGCGCTTGTGATAACTGCATAATGCTGTAGTGTAGTAAACTAGTTAGGGAGGAGTTCCGATCCTGGCAACTGTGTAAATGTGAGAGATTGTATGTATCCTTGTAGGGACCTGTTTCTTTGGTCATTCACACTTGCAACACTTCCCTTACCCCTTCTTTAGCACAGCTGCTGATGTCACTCACCTTCAAAGATACCTTTGCACATCTTTCCAGTATATAAGCTCCATGACACTTGTGATAACTGTGTAATGCTATAGTGTAGTAAACTACTTAGATTGGAGTTCCAGTCCTGATTCTAGTGACTTTGTAAGTTTTGTGTGAGAGAGTGTGTGTGTATCCTTGTAGAGACCTGATTTTGTAGTCATTCACACTTAACACTTCCCTTACCCCTTCTTTAGCACTGCTGCTGATGTCACTCACCTTCAAAGATACCATTGCACAGCTCTCCAACATGTAAGCTCCATGGCGTGTGTGATAAATGTGGAACAATGTAATAGTAGTAACTACATAAGTATAGGTTTGAATCTCATCCCTGGCAGGTTTTTGTGTGTATACATATGTATGTCTATACTCCAAAGATTTTGGTCCCATTTACACCCAGTACACATCTCAGTGCCTGAATTTAGCAGTCCTTCAGATATCATCCACCTTAGAAGTACCTGTTGGCATCCCTAAGCCATGTAAGATCAGTGGTGCATGTGGTAAATGCATACCATAATGGTCCAAAAAGATAGTTAGATAGAGGTTTGAACCTCACCCCTGGCAAATGTAAATGTGTGTGTAGGGTAAAATATTTTTTGGAATCTCTCACCCACTTCATCACCCAGTGCCAGTATTTACATGGGCTGGTGATGTTCCTCACCTTAGAAGTACCTTGGGACAACATCTGTCCTATAAGCTCCGTGGTGCATGCGATAAATGTGGTACACAATAGTATCAATAAATAGCTAGGTAGGGGTTTGAAACTCAGTACTGGTAAGTGTGTGTGTGTGTGTGTGTGTGTGTGTGTGTCATCAGTATCCTGTGTTGTGGGTGATGTGATTGTGTACTAAGAAGATCCATTGGGGGTAGGTTTTGCTAAATTATTATGTGGAGGACCTAGTATATGTCACAATGTCCACATTACAAGGCCAACAGTTGTCAAACAGCATAGAGGTTGGTGTAGACAATCCACAGCCCCAAATGTCTAGTGCCATGTGCAATGACTATGTGACAGTATGGATTAGTGAGCAATATAGGCAACTCTTCTATTACTCAGAGACCACTCTCCACCTACGTATCATACACAAACACACTTGGCTAGGCAACAACCACTATATCGGTAGTTCCCCTGCATATTGCCTCACAGATAGTACCCATAGTGTGATTGCAGTGGACTACATGCCTGTTGACCACAACAGTGCCACTGACATTAGAAAGTACTTTGATGTGTTACTTCTCCTGACCAAGTGTGTGTTATCCAGCAAGTAAAAGGACATGGCACCCTGTTCCATCCCCTCAGTATCCCAATCAATGTGTACAGTGGCCCTTTTGCCATGTTTCCCCCTGGACCCCTGCAACAACTGTAGTGTCTGCAAACATACCCCACAAAGGGAATACAATGCCTTATACACATGCCCTGCATGGAGAGATGCCACGAACTCCACTGAATACCGGTATCATACTGTCAATGTAAGTGCAATCAGTACCTCAGTTACATATCCAGGTCTCACCAAATGAGGTCAGGAATGCTACATCAGAAGATACCAATCTGTCCACACAACATGCCCCAGAGACCTCAAGCAAACTTCCACACATATTCAAATGAACCAAACTAAAACGAAAACAAGCAAAAAGCCACCAACTGCAAATCCACAAATAATTTATTAAAATAACAATCGATATATAAAATATGATAATGAACTGTAAGCGCTTTCATTTAATTAGTATTAAACTTCATCAGACAACCTCCATATTACATCACTTCCTTTTATAACTTCCTATACATTTAAAAAAGCCTGCCAAATAGCCATTCTAAAAATTGCACATGCCCAGTTAGTAAAAATGTGGAAATAGAATAAAAAGTAAAGAAAAGAAAAATTCAATCAAATTATATTATGTTTGTTATGCGGAATAGATACTTAATAAATAATTCACATGTTATACAATACATATATAAAATCGAAATAATATTAATATTTAATTTAAAATCCTAATAATTAATTATTAAGCATATAAATTATAAATATAAATATTTATAAATGCATACCTTACTAATATTATAATTATATTATAAATTTCATAATATCATAGATATAAAAATATATAAAATAATTTTTAATCTTTAATTTTCTTCCTATCTAATGCTTTTAGTTTTAAAATTGGCATTATTGAGCTACGTTCATTAATTCCTGGCCATGAATCAGCTTGCAATTTAATTTGCCATTGTAATTCTTTCTTCTCTAAAAAGAGTCCCCATGGGCATTTATCATCTATTTCAACATGATCAATAGCCATAAAATAAAGTTGATGATTTATATGCTCATTAATGTGTTTCGCAAGAGCATTATTTAATTTATTTTTCTTTATAGAATATTCAAGTTCATAAATCCTTTGCGATAACATTCTCTCTGTTTTTCCTATATAAAATATAGGACAAGAATTACAAGTTGCTAGATAGACTAATGCTTTAGATTTACAATTATATTTACTTTTTAAAAAATATTTTTTGTTTCTCAAAAAGAAACTATTGCCTTCTTTAATTTTATAACACCAATTACAAGCTCCACATTTATTCATCTTCATATTTAAAATATTACTAGTTGTTATGTTAGATTCACTTCTTAATATATCTTTAAAACATCTTCCTTTTCTATACACTATTTTAGGTAGATCAGGTAAATATTTTTTACACTGTGGATCATCCATAAGATCTGTCCAACTATCATAAAATATTTCTCTTAATAAATAATGTTCTTGAGAATAAGTAATTATTAGAGCTTTAGTAAAATCTTTTTTGGTGTTAATTATTAGGCTATTAGTACTATGATCTTTGTTTATACTCAATATATTATTTTGATCAATCGTCTCTAATATAAGTTGTTTACTCAAAATAGGTTTAAAATGCCCACTTTTTCTCTTATTTATTACTTCTAATATTAGTGAATCAACTAATATTTCTGGGTAACATTTATTAATCAACATAGTTTTTAAAAATTCACATTCTATTAGAAATTCATCAAACTTAGTTATCATACGAGCAGCTCTGACCAATTGTCCTTTCACTACAGATTTTTTCTGATGTTCAGGATGAGAACTATTATAATGAAGAAAACTATTCGAATATGATTTTTTTCTATGAATATTTGCAATATATGTTGCATTTTGTAAATCCTTCATTAAGTGTACATCTAAATAATCAATACTTTTCTCATCAATATTCCAAGTAAATTTTAAAAAAAATCTGTAGTTTGATTTATATAGATTAAAAATTCATCTAAAAATTCCGAAGTACCATTCCACATCAGACAAACGTCATCTTGGAACCGATGATAAGATTTAATATATTTAAAATATTGACTATTAAAAATATATTTTTTCTCCCAGAGAGCCATTACAAGATTTGCATATGTGCCTCCACAGGGAGAGCCCATTGCTATACCTTTTTTCTGCAAATAATATTTTTTATCAAAAGCCAAAAAATATTTTTTGTTTAAGACAATTTCAAGGAGTTCTATTATCAAATTAATTAATTCTTGGTTTAAACCTCGTTGAAATAGCAACTCATTGATCCATTCTAGTCCTACTGATTGGGGAATAACAGTATAAAGATCACATACATCTATAGTGACCAAAATATCTTTCTCATCAAATAGAACTTCATTAATGTGCTGTAAAAATGTCCATGAATCTTTGCATATATGTTCTTCATTCTTAATAATCTTTTTTAATTCATAATCAACATATTTAGCACAAGCTGATGTAATAGAATTCCAACCGTCTACTAATGGTCTAATCGGCGGATCGCTCATATCCTTATGAATTTTTGGATTTCCAAAAAATATAGGAACTCTGGGAGAAATAATATTAATGTAGTTAAACAAATTAATATCTATCCGTTTCTCTAAAAATAAATCATATAATTGAGAATTTATTTTTCTACTAGCTGTATTTAATTTATTGATAGATATCTGTTCATATGTATCGGTTTCCAAGATTGAATTTAACTTATATTTATAAATTTCATTACTCATTATAACAGCTCCTCCTCCTTTATCTGGCTTCATGACTCTAACTTCTTGTTTTTTTAGATCTGTTAAAATATTTTGTTCTTCAGGAGATAAATTAGATTCACTGGTAGTTGCTTTCCTATAATTATCTAAACATTTCAATTGATATTCACACATTTTCTCATACAATAGATGTTTCAGATGCAAAGGTGGATTAAATATACTACTAATATTAAATTTACTAGATTCATTATAAATTTTATCATGATATATCAAGGAAAAATTAATTTTCCGTAAAAAAATTTTAAATCAATCATAACTATAGTAAAATCGAAGTGCTTCGATGGAACGAAGGTATATCCTTTAGCTAACAAATTAGCTATATCTTGAGTTATTTCTAACTCTGACAAATTAAACACTTTAAAATCACCTCCTTCATTAGTTATAATATGTTGGTAATCTTCGTTATTTCCTACTTCCTCGTAACTACTTTGAAAATCAAATTAATTTCTACATACATTGAACCTATCTAAATTCATGCATAATACATTATCATCCATTTTTGTATTATTAATGTCTATTAATGAATCATGCCCAACACATATATCTTTTGAGTTCATTTAAAATGAAAAACTCAAGTTCTCCAATATTTGTCCTTTGGTTTGGCTCCTTGAAACCCCGCTGATGAATGATTAAAATGTGGATTTTTATTTTTAAGTCTTTCCGATCTTCTTAACTCTGGAAATTCCTCATCATACGTTAAATCAATTTCTTCCACAAAATTCCTATGTTGATTGAAGTCTCTGGGTTCATCTGCCATATGGTCTTTATTTAGTTTATTTTTATATACATATGGTTTATTCCTTCTTTGAACCCTTGGGGGTTTGGGACATGCTAAACCATTAGCATATTGGTTAAGGTCTCTCTCAAATTTAGTCATTTTACCTATTTTAAGTCTTCCAATGTGTTGTTCAATAGAATTATATATCCGAAGCATTTCATATTGTATGTTATCAAAAGAAATATCAGATCTAATGTCTTTATCCAGTTTATCTAATTCAGCCACAAGTTGATCAATGTCTATTTGATTATATTTTATAATTAAATTAAGTAATTCTTTTCCACTTTTATCGAACAATTGCAACAGATCCATATGAAATGGAGAATTATATACCAAACCTGTAGGGAAACGCCAAAATCGTAATCCCTTAGGTATAATGTTATGTTTAATACACTCTTTGAGGTAAGCGTTTTCAAGTTGCAGTTTTTTACACTTTAATAATTTTTCATCATAATCGTTAAGTTTAGAGTCTAGTGTCACAGTACCTTTACTTGCTTCATTATGGAATGCAAAAGATGAACTGAGCCATTCATTAAGGGTAGGATCTCATCGTTCTTATTATCTTTGTTTCTTAGTCCATGGCCCACCGGCCGAAATGATAAAATTCCTCTGTTGCTATTATGCAACTCGGTATTAAGTAAATGTTCTTCCGAGCTGTTCTTAGACCCAATATCCGTATTTAAATGGTTTCCATTACCTAGACATGCTGGCGTAAGATTATAGTTCGAAACATCAATGGGTTTCCCTCCGACCAAACACTCATTTTCTTTTTTAAGATTAAAAATTATTTTATATATTTTTATATCTATGATATTATGAAATGTATAATATAATTATAATATTAGTAAGGTATGTGTTTATAAATATTTATATTTATAATTTATATGCTTAATAACTAATTATTAGGATTTTAAATTAAATATTAATTTTATTTCGATTTTATATATGTATTGTATAACATGTGAATTATTTATTAAGTATCTATTCCGCATAACAAACATAATATAATTTGATTTAAGTTTTCTTTTCTTTACTTTTTATTCTATTTTCACATTTTTACTAACTAGGCATGCACAATTTTTAGAATGGCTATTTGGCGGGCTTTTTTAAATGTATAGGAAGTTATAAAAGGAAGTGATGTAACATGGAGGTTGTCTGATGAAGTTTAATACTAATTAAACGAAAGCGCTTACAGTTCATTATCGTATTTTATATATCGATTGTTATTTTAATAAATTATTCGTGGATTTGCAATTGGTGGCTTTTCGCTTGTTTTTGTTTTAGTTTGGTTCGTTTGAATATGTCGTCTAGTAACTCTAGCAAAACTGCCGTACAACTGGATGATGCCCCAAATAGGACCGAAGGGTCGATTGGAGATTTGACAGCTTTAATTTTAAAGCTATCTCAGCATGTCGATAGCCTGTATGAGAGATTTAATGGAGTGAACAATAAAGAAAATGGGTGTTTGGTCGGAGGGACACCCGTTGATGTTTCGAACTATAATCTTACACCAGCATGTCTAGGTAATGGAAACCATTTAAATACGGATATTGGGTCTAAGAACAGCTCGGAAGAACATTTACTTAATACCGAGTTGCATAATAGAAACAGAGGAAGTTTATCATTTCGGCCGGTGGGCCATGGACTAAGAAACAAAGATAATAAGAACGATGAGATCCCTACCCTTAATGAATGGCTTGGTTCATCTTTTGCATTCCATAATGAAGCAAGTAAAGGTACTGTGACACTAGACTCTAAACTTAACAATTATGATGAAAAATTATTAAAGTGTAAAAAACTGCAACTTGAAAACGCTTACCTCAAAGAGTGTATTAAACATAACATCATACCTAAGGGATTACAATTTTGGCGTTTCCCTTCAGGTTTGATATATAATTCTCCATTTCATATGGATCTGTTGCAATTGTTCGATAAAAGTGGGAAAGAATTACTTAATTTAATTATAAAATATAATCAAATAGACATTGATCAACTTGTGGCTGAATTAGATAAACTGGATAAAGACATTAGATCTGATATTTCTTTTGATAACATACAATATGAAATGCTTCGGATATATAATTCTATTGAACAACACATTGGAAGGCTTAAAATAGGTAAAATGACTAAATTGGAGAGAGACCTTAACCAATATGCTAATGGTTTAGCATATCCCAAACCCCCAAGGGTTCAAAGAAGGAATAAACCATATGTATATAAAAATAAACTAAATAAAGACCATATGGCAGATGAACCCAGAGACTTCAATCAACATAGGAATTTTGTGGAAGAAATTGATTTAACGTATGATGAGGAATTTCCAGAGTTAAGAAGATCGGAAAGACTTAAAAATAAAAATCCACATTTTAATCATTCATCAGCGGGGTTTCAAGGAGCCAAACCAAAGGACAAATATTGGAGAACTTGAGTTTTTCATGTTTGATGAACTCAAAAGAAATATGTGTTGGGCATGATTCATTAATAGACAATAATACAAAGATGGATGATAATGTATTATGCATGAATTTAGACAGGTTCAATGTATGTAGAAATGAATTTGATTTTCAAAGTAGCTACGAGGAAGGAGGAAATAATGAAGATTACCAACATATTATAACTAATGAAGGAGGTGATTTTAAAGTGTTTAATTTGTCAGAGTTAGAAATAACTCAAGATATAGCTAATTTGTTAGCTAAAGGATATACCTTTGTTCCATCAAAGCCCTTCAATTTTACTACAGTTATGATTGATTTAAAATTATTTTTACAGAAAATTAATTTTTCCTTGATATATCATGATAAAATTTATAATGAATCTAGTAAATTTAATATTAGTAATATATTTAATCCACCTTTGCATCCGAAACTTCTATTGTATGAGAAAATGTGTGAATATCAATTGAAATGTTTAGATAATTATAGGAAAGTAACTACCAGTGAATCTAATTTATCTCTTGAAGAACAAAATATTTTAACAGATCTAAAAAAACAAGAAGTTAGAGTCATGAAGCCAGATAAAGGAGGATGAGCTGTTATAAGGAGTAATGAAATTTATAAATATAAGTTAAATTCAATCTTGGAAACTGATACATATGAACAGATATCTATCAATGAATTAAATACAGCTTATAGAAAAATAAATTCTCAATTATATGATTTATTTTTAGAGAAATGGATAGATATTAATTTGCTTAACTACCTTAATATTATTTCTCCCAGAGTTCCTATATTTTTTGGAAATCCAAAAATTCATAAGATATGAGCGATCCGCCAATGAGACCATTAGTAAACGGTCGGAATTCTATTACATCAGCTTGTGCCAAATATGTTGATTATGAATTAAAAAAGATTATTAAGAATGAAGAACATATATGTAAAGATTCATGGACATTTTTGCAGCACATTAATGAAGTTCTGTTTGATGAGAAAAATATTTTGGTCACTATAGATGTATGTGATCTTTATACTGTTATTCCCCAATCAGTAGGACTAGAATGGATCAATGAGTTGTTATTTCAATGATGTTTTAACCAAGAAATAATTAATTTGATAATAGAACTCCTTGAAATTGTCTTAAACAATAATTTTTTGACTTTTGATAAAAAATATTATTTGCAGAAAAAAGGTATAGCAATGGGCTCTCCCTGTGGAGGCACATCATAAATCTTGTAATGGCTTTCTGGGAGAAAAAATATATTTTTAATAGTCAATATTTTAAATATATTAAATCTTATCATCGGTTCCAAGATGATGTTTGTCTGATGTGGAATGGTACTTCAGAATTTTTAGATGAATTTTTAATGTATATAAATCAAACTACAGATTTTTTTAAATTTACGTGTAATATTGATGAGAAAAGTATTGATTATTTAGATGTACACTTAATGAAGGATTTACAAAATACAACATATATTGCAAATATTCATAGAAAAAAATCATATTCTAATAGTTTTCTTCATTATAATAGTTCTCATCCCGAACATCAGAAAAAATCTGTAGTGAAAGGACAATTGGTCAGAGCTGCTCATATGATAACTAAGTATGATGAATTTCTAATAGAATGTGAATTTTTAAAAACTATGTTTATTAATAAATGTTACCCAGAAATATTAGTTGATTCACTAATATTAGAAGTAATAAATAAGAGAAAAAGTGGGCATTTTAAACCTATTTTGAGTAAACAACTTATATTAGAGACTATTGATCAAAATAATATATTGAGTATAAACGAAGATCATAGTACTAATAGCCTAATAATTAACACCAAAAAAGATTTTACTAAAGCTCTAATAATTACTTATTCTCAAGAACATTATTTATTAAGAGAAATATTTTATGATAGTTGGACAGTTCTTATGGATGATCTGCAGTGTAAAAAATATTTACCTGATCTACCTAAAATAGTGTATAGAAAAGGAAGATGTTTTAAAGATATATTAAGAAGTGAATCTAACATAACAACTAGTAATATTTTAAATATGAAGATGAATAAATGTGGAGCTTGTAATTGGTGTTATAAAATTAAAGAAGGCAATAGTTTCTTTTTGAGAAACAAAAAATATTTTTTAAAAAGTAAATATAATTGTAAATCTAAAGCATTAGTCTATCTAGCAACTTATAATTCTTGTCCTATATTTTATATAGGAAAAACCGAGAGAATGTTATCGCAAAGGATTTATGAACATGAATATTCTATAAAGAAAAATAAATTAAATAATGCTCTTGAAAAACACATTAATGAGCATATAAATCAATTTTATTTTATGGCTATTGATCATGTTGAAATAGATGATAAATGCCCATGGGGACTCTTTTTAGAGAAGAAAGAATTACAATGGAAAATTAAATTGCAAGCTGATTCATAGGTTCATAGGTTCATAGGTTCATACTAGGCTATCTGCCCGAGGGCATTTACAAGCCTAGCCCATCGTTTTGTGGCTTACGCCACCCCTTTAGTATGGGGAACGATACCCATTATTTTGCTGTGCCTCTGTCGAGCAGTGACACTGAGGTAATCCCTGGGGTATATCTGCGATCTCCCATTCATTGGTCAAGATTTCTCTTGAACAAGGCCAGCGAGGTGCTCTGCCTCACATGTACCGGGATTTTGTTCCACAGCATAGGGAGTCTTTGGGTGATGAATCTATCCCTCCAGCATGTCCTATTAATAGCCGTGTCAAGGTTTAAGTCTCCCGCCCTTGTGGCTCTGATGGATCTAGATTTTTGAGGTGAAGCATATTCATCAAATCTGGGTTTGACATGGCCTTGTATGTTAGGCAAAGGTCACCTCTGAGCAAGCGGTGCGACTGAATAGAGCTGGAGTTCTTTCAGTCGGGCAGCATAGGACAGATTTTTGAGACCCTTTATCCTTTTGGTGAGGAACTTTGTGGCCTCTCCAGCTGCTGCAAGTGTCGGGTCAGATACATTCGAATGGGGCATTGTACTCAATCATTGGTCTGATGAGTGATGAGTAAAGGGAGACTATGACCTCCCTTGATCTAGATGAGAATCCCTTCATGATAAGGTGGGCAATGTAGAAGGTCTTCCTAACTACTTTAGCTACATGGGTGTCGAATGACAGACTACTATCAACCTGGGTCCCCAGGTCCCTGATAACTTCTTCTGTGCTCAGTGGATTGCCACCTATTTGGTAGCTAGGGGTAACCTTGTTTTTCCCGAAGGGTATGACTATGCATTTTTGGCATTTAACTTTAGGCCGTGGCTCTGGCACCAGTTATCCATTTCTGTGAGACCCTTCTGAAGGATATCTGTGTCAGATGTGTTTTCTACTATGGCGCCCAGTTTGCAGTCATCTGCAAACTTTGTCAGCCATAACCCTCCTGTGTTTGCTTGTACTTCGGAAAAGTAGATGCCAAACAAGAGTGGGCCCAGGACTGAGCCCTGTGGGACACCACTTGTGACAGGCTTTGAGTCTGACATGGCGCCAGCAGCTCTGACCCTGTGGGTTCTGTCACTCAGCCAGTTTGCAACCCATCTTGTGATGTATGGGTTGACATTTAAGCTGATGAGTTTTTCAATGATACCCGAGTGGGGTATTGTATCGAAGGCCTTAGCCAGATCGAGGTAGGCTGTATGGACTGCCTTTCCTCATCAATGGCTTTGGTGACTGTTTCGAAAAAGTCAACCAAGTTTAAAAGGCATGATCTGCCTTTGACAAAGCCAAACTGGGTTGGATCCAAAGTCTGCAAATTCCCTATGTCTTTATTTATGAGGTCCGTTATGATCCTCTCCATGGCTTTGCAGATAAGGCTTGTCAAGCTAATGGGCCGGTAATTTCCAGGGTCGGTGGAGGCACCGCCTTTGTGAAGTGGTACCACAGTTGCAGTGCGCCACTCCTGGGTGCGTATCCAGAGGTAAGACTTTGATTAAACAGCTGTCCTAGCTGTGGGTTTAATTCCTCATTGAGTTCATGGAGCACACAGCCGGGGACACCATCAGGTCCCATGGATGCTGTGTTTTTGCTTTGGAGAGAGCAGTTCTCACTTGGGCTGGAGATGTTTGGGGGCTGCAATCGTTTGGTATAGATATCTCTCCTTTTGGGAGGGAAGTTTGCACTGAACCTGTCAGCCAGTATGTTGGCAATGTCTGTAGGATCAGTAATCTTCACATCATTTTGAACTAGCTCTGAGCATATCTGGGAGTTTCCTCCCAGGTTTCTAACATAGCTAAAGAAGGCCTTATGATTGTCTTTTGAGTCTTTAGCTATTTTTCTCTCGAAATTTGCTTTGGATGATTTTATGAGAGCTCTTAGTTTTTTACTTATAGTGATCAAGGGTGTCTTACCTTTTAAGGATTTTGCTCTATCTTGTAGTAGCTTCCTCCTTTTGTTGTAGAGTTTGTTTATGGCTGGGGTCCACCAGACTGGACGCTTGCCTTTGGTACAAAGAGTCTTTGTTTTGCTTGGGATTGCCTTATCCATGCACTTCTGCAGGTGCTGGTAGAAGGCATTTGTAAGTGATTCAGCGGCTTGAGTACTGTTTTCCGCCAGCTCGGGGGCCTTAAAGGAGACCACACTAGTCTTTACAAGTGTGAAGTCAGCTTTTGAGAAGTTCTTTACTGTGGTCTTTTTTATTTCAGGTGGGGGTGGGATGAGGACCTCCAGCGAGATTAGTTTGTGGTCTGATCTCACCAGTGAGGGGTACACCTCCGGTGTTGAACATTGTGCTCCCATGTTCGTGATGATGAGATCAAGTATGTTATCTCCTCTTGTGGGGATGGTGACTAGTTGTTCCATGGCATTTGAGTTTATGAATTCCAGGAACTTTTGGGCTAGGGTGTTTGGGCTTGAGTAGTGTTCCCAGTCTATATTAGGGTAATTGAAGTCACCTAGTATGATGGTGTTTGGTGATACATTTATCCCCTCTATTGTTTTCAGGAAGGCCATGTGAGGTTCCTGAGTTTGTGAGGGTGGCCTGTAACATGCTACAATTTGCAGAGCAGTCTTGCCTATGGTTAATTGCACCTGGATGGTCTCCGATGCATCGTGCGTTGCCACCAGTCTTGAGGTGTGGGTGTCCTTGATGAATATGGATACCCTCCTTTCTTGGTATTGTCCAGATTTTGGGGCCGGAACGCATGATATGAGGTAAAACCTGATAGCGCTGGGGTGCTCTCAGGAGCCTTGAACCAGGTTTCTGTCACAGCACAGACATCGATGTTCTCCATACTGAGAAGGGCCTCGAGTGCGTGCATTTTGAGATTTAGACTTCTGGCATTGAGCAGCATTACCCTTAGTTTTTTTCCTTTTTTGTGTTCTAGGGTGGTAGGTTTAGAATTTGAGCCTTGCCTAAAAAAGGCACTATGGGGGTGGCAAGAGCCTTTGCCAATATCCGGAATCCCAGGGGTGACAGGTGCAAGCCGTCCCTTGCGAAGCAGCGTGGCTTGTCCAGCATGTCATCCCAGGCAGGAATTAATGAACGTAGCTCAATAATGCCAATTTTAAAACTAAAAGCATTAGATAGGAAGAAAATTAAAGATTAAAAATGATTTTATATATTTTTATATCTATGATATTATTAAATTTATAATATAATTATAATATTAGTAAGGTATGTATTTATAAATATTTATATTTATAATTTATATGCTTAATAATTAATTATTAGGATTTTAAACTAAATATTAATATTATTTCGATTTTATATATGTATTGTATAACGTGAATTATTTATTAAGTATCTATTCCCCATAACAAACATAATATAATTTGATTGAATTTTTCTTTTCTTTACTTTTTATTCTATTTCCACATTTTTACTAACTAGGCATGCACAATTTTTAGAATGGCTATTTGGCGGGCTTTTTTAAATGTATAGGAAGTTATAAAAGGAAGTGATGTAATATGGAGGTTGTCTGATGAAGTTTAATACTAATTAAATGAAAGCACTTGCAGTTCATTATTGTATTTTATATATCAATTGTTATTTTAATAAATTATTCGTGGATTTGCAGTTGGTGGCTTTTCGCTTGTTTTCGTTACACTTCCACACATCAAAGAACATGCATGTGGGACATGCGCACAACCCAGATACTGTCCATGTTATGGAATATAGATCACATACATGGGAAGCAGTGCACATCACTGGCCACCCACAATAGAAACCTGGATGAGTGGATGGGGAATACAATACCCACCCCTGGGGACCACTCCAGGGACTATACTCCCAAGCCACACTGGGGACTATTGTCATGTGGCCTGATGTTAGGGTATTCCCTTGGGCTAGCCTTGTAGAACCTTCAGGCCCATTCACCTATTACACACCTATGAAGCAATGAGCCTATAGATCTCAGTACTGGCAAGTGTGTGTGTGTGTGTGTGTGTGTGTGTGTGTGTGTGTGTGTGTGTGTGTGTGTGTGTGTGTGTGTGTGTGTGTGTGTGTGTGTGTGTGTGTGTGTGTGTGTGTGTGTGTGTGTGTGTGTGTGTGTGTGTGTGTGTGAATAGTAATCCCAGTGTGTTTGGTTGATGAATATCCCCTGTGGCTGTGGTTATTCGCAATCAGAGGTGTGTCCAAACCAGAACATGTACCATTCTCCATTCTACAACAGATGTTGTATATCAACATGTACCTATGTGCAACCCTCAGCCCTATAAACTGTGAGGCATATGCAATCACTGCGTTACAGACCGGGGATTACCGTGTACATACTGTACCCTGCCTATGACATAGTGGATGTGTCACCACACTGCCATACCCTGTGGTCTTGCTGCAGGGCCACATCCTGGTGACACACAGATGCCTAGAATGGAAATGGGATACAGCATGTGAGAACACATTCATTCAGCACTTCACTTGTGGGGGGAGAGAGGGGTAAAGCTGGCACAAATGTATTGCTAAGACTGTGGCCAATATCTGTTGTCTCAGGATAGGTATTAGCTTTGTGCAGTAACTCACAGCACTTGTGTTTAATGCTGTGGAGTTTGTTGATGTAACTATCAAAGGCTGTTGTGACTGTCGTCAGTGTCTGCTGCATCTCTGCTGCCATAGATGCCTGTTGGGGATTCAATAAGGGATCCAAAGTTGTGTTTTAGGCTAATAAGGGAGTTCTACAGTCATGAGACACCACCTTTCCCTGCAACATTGTCCTCCTTCTGATGTACACTTTAGTAATGGCAGTGGACCATCATATTGTCTCCCAGTGTTTGGAGGACAGTGTCTGGATTCTGTTGGCTCTGGCTAGTACCATGCATTCATGTACCTGTTTGTACAGAGCCTATGTGTATGATTTCACAGTCATGCAGCTACTTCCCATTACCATGGGTGCAGTGAAGACATCCACCCCTGTTTTCATGGCTGCAAAGTCAGCTTTGGAGAGGTTTTGCCAGGTAGCTATCTTTGTTGGGGGTGTGGCTGACATGTTGAGTTTCATTTGTAAATCTAACCATACATTGACTGGCATCTGGGGATGAGCAACGGTACCATATTTAAGTGGTAAACACAGGTCACGTTTTTTGCATCCTCTACCAGGGGTCAGTACAAACTGGTCTAGGGCAATGGAAATGATGAATACCAGAAGTGTTGAGCCACTGTACTGGTGCTTGACTACATTCCCCAAGTGATGGAGAGGTAGTTGAAGACCCATACTATGTCAGTGTTGCATTGGACCATTAGAGATGGCAGGGTGTTAAAAAAATGTGCATTAACAGTCTAGGAACATAGATGTGGACCCATAGCAGGCTATGGTCTGGATTGCACTAAGACCCCAAGGCAGTTGTACCAGAAGTATCTCCAATGCATTATGATGGGATACTAGTCTGGAGGTGTTGCTATCCATAATGAATATGGATAAAACACCACCTGTGGAGGTGTGGTCCATGTTTGGAGGCTGACAGCTGTGGAATGCATCATAGCCTGATACTGCAGGTCTGCTGTCTGCTGTTGTGAACCACCTGTCCATTACAGCAGACATGTGTCCTCCACTCCACAACTGCTATGAGTGACTGCATCCTGACAGTTAGATGTCCACTGTTGAGTAGCATGACCCTCAGATTGCATACATGCGTAGCTGTTATGGTGGTAATAACATTAGGAACACTGCCTAATAAGGCACCATGGGGGTGGCAAGACACTTAGCCAGTACCTGGCAACCCAGCGGTGACAGATGTAGGACATCCATGACAACTCTTTGGGTTCTGTTAATTATGCCATCCCAAGCAGAGAGGTCCTGGATCCCCTGAGAATGACACATAACACTTAAGCCAATGTTAAAGTCAACCATCTGTTGATAGTACTGCAGCATCATTCTGGGTGACAATGGTACACTGCCCAGGGCTACTGTCACATTTGCCTGGACCGCATAATCAGAGAGTTCAACCATGTCTCCTGTCATGTAGTCCAGAGAGGTGTGTCCCAAGTCATTCACTCCCACATGAATATGGACTGATACTCATAGTTGTTGTAGAGTGACATGACTGGCTGTGTCATGTGTTAGATGCTGACATGTGATTGATATTTGGCTGTTACCTGCTCCATATTCAACTTACTGAGTGGGATGTGTGTGCCTCAGTATTGAGTTACTTATGATCACTGTATTGTGAAAGGTGGTTAGCCTTAGGGGCTTAGGTTAGGGGCACACTCTTTAGGTTAAATATGTGTCCCTTGGCATATGCCATGCCATGGTGTCTGAGTGGGTGTCTGCCTTGCTGGTCTGTGCTGTTTGGGTAGATGTCCATTGAGTGCCTCTGGGAAGGTGGGTGTGTGACTTTTCACTCTATGTCACGGTGTCATGGTGAGCTACATGTTCCACATGGTGTGGTGCAGGTGTTGATCTTATCCTCTTGACCTGCTAGTCCAGTCTTTGCTGGAGAGTGCATATGTCCACATTGGGTGATATATGGGTAACCATCACAGGTCTGAGTGTTTGGAGTTCAGAGGGGAGGGTTGTCTGTGTACATGCGGCAGTTGCAGCAGTGCCTCAGAATGGACAACTGCACCAGGTTAATTTGTGAAAGCACAGATAACCACCCTTCAAACATGCCAGGAGGGGTGGATATAACTAGTAAGTACTGGGGTGACATCTGTGATGAATGAGTACTGCTGATGGCTCACAGGTGTGCCACAATTCTTGATACAATAACCTGGTGAAGTACCAAGCCATAATGCTAGCTGAAGTGCAAGACAAAAAGAACTAGCATGATGTACAGGTGGAACAGAAGGCAGACTATCTACCACCTGTAATACTTTACCACAGCTGTGCAGTTATCAGCAGCTTTGGCCATGTGAAAATTCAATAAGCTCTGCAATGTGTGCAGTAACTGCATAACACTATCGTAGACATACCTAGATAAGCAGGACTTCTAATCCCAGTACTGGCAAATGTGTGTGTGAATCATGTACTGTCTGGCTCATACCATTTTTGACCTGTATACTACCCTGTACACTTCCCTTCCCTCCAATTTAGTAGACCTGTTGATGTCATCCACCTCAGAAGTACCTTTGGTAGAATTGGAAGTATATACATTCTGTGGCACATCTCATAACTGCGTAGCACTATAGTAGGAATACCTAGATAGGCAGGAGTTCTAATCCCAAAACTAGCAAGTGTGTAAGTGAATCATGTACTATCTGGCTCATACCATTTTTGACCTGTGCACTACCCTTTACACTTCCTTTCAGTCCTATTTAGTAGACCTGTTGATATCATCCACCTCAGAAGTATCTTTGGTAGAGTTGGAAATGTATAAGCTCTGTGGAGCATCTCCTAACTGCGTAGCACTGTAGTAGGAATACCTAAGATAGGCAGGAGTTCTAATCTCAATACTGGCAAGTGTATGTGTGTGTGTGAATCATGTACTGTCTGGCTCATACATACTACCCTTCACTCCAATTTAGTAGACCTGTTGATGTCCATCCACCTTAGAAGTACCTTTGGAAGAGGTGGAAATGTATAAGCTGTTTGGCATGTCTCATACCTGTGGTGCACCATACTAGGAATACCTAGATAGGCAGAAGTTCTAATGCTGGCAACTGTTTGTGTGTGTGTGTGAAGATCATATCATGTGTGGCTTATACCATTTTGATGTGTATACCATACATGGCTGGTGACCACCTCCCGCTGCCATTACTTTATATAGTGTGGTAACAGCATCTGCCTCACATGCAGCAGGTTAAACCATTGTACAGTCCTCTGTACAGATGTGACTGGAATATCCATATGTTTGAAACCTATATGTGGTTGGAAGTGGTTTGTGTGCCTTAACAATGCCCATGTATGTGATATTATAGCCAAATAGGCCACAGTGAGTGTACTGACACATATGGCAGCATGAATTATTATACCTGACTGAAACATCATCCTGATAGGACATCCACCACCCTCACAGGTGGCCTGCCTTGTAGGTGCAATACATGAGTACAGATGCTTGGTTTTACAAGTGAACTGTACCTGTTATGTGTCACATTAAAGGCTGGAAGAGGTGTGGACTGTTATATTGTGATCCTAATTAGTATATAACAGAATACCTTGTATCTTAAGAGGGGTGTGTACACAATTTATATCCACTGTATACCAATAATGTGTCATGCATGAGCTTTCCTTGGGCCGTTTGTCCAGCACAATTTGCTGGCCTCTGTCCAGATGTCTTGGCACTGACATGTTGTGAGGTTTGCTGCAGGAATGTTGAATTTACATCTGATAGGCCCCAGACCACTGTGATGTAATACAGTTAACCCCAGCACAAGTGAACATGCACAACAAGCAATATAACTATTACATAAAGCAGTATAGCTATTACTAATGGTTGTGTGTATGGTAAATTACATGCGCTTCACATGCCTGGGGTATTGCCAGACAACAACAGAACAATGTAATACTCACCAGCTTCAGGCTGCTGTCCCATATGCAGACCAGAGGGTCCTAGATAGTTGTGAGAGGGAGTTATTGTCAGCAGACGCACATGTGGCCTTGGTATAGGATGGACGCAGCATGTCTGCACATCTACAGTACTAACCGCAATAATACACAATGTCCTGTCCTCACAATAGATGTACACCTCTATGCATTAGAAAACCCCATCCATATCTGAAATCAGACCTGACACATGCATGTAGATACAATACAGCTACATGTATGTCTGATACATAAGTGAACTAATCCCCACTGGGCCCTTACCTGCATGCTCCTCATCCATTGTGTGTGTGCAACCCACCTACACAATGCTTCCCTCAGTGTCATGGCTTGTGCCTTCGGTGTGTGGCCCAAGTGTGGTGAGGAGCTCCTCGGTGGGTGTCAGTGGGGGCTGGATGGCTGGGCTCCCACCTGTGGCTAGCCAGTCCCTCACTACAGCAGCAGCCCATTGATGGACATGGCATTTGAGGTTGGTGGCCCAATGCTGCACATGCTCATAAGTTCTGCTGTGCAGGCCAGCATCATTTACCCTGTACAGTCCTCTCCCGCATATCTTCTGCTCTCCATTCGCATGACAGGGCATAATGTCCAATCACATATTGGGTGATGATGTCTGTTTCCCCAACAGAGAATGCTGGTAGATGAGCACTCTGCATGTTACCTGGAAGACATAAACAAGAAAAGGTCATGGGACCTCATACGGATGTCAAAATGCACATCAACAGTGGATATTACTTGCAAATAATCCAGACTACACTCAAACACTTCAAGCTATCATGGCTATAGCAGCATGCATTACACGCATGTCCCTGAGCTATCTTATTCCCCCCAGTGTTGGGCACTTGATTGCATAATCCTCTATCCTCTATTCTTTTCTGTGTAGAGGGGTGACAGTGGTCATCTTCCATGCGGATAGTGTGGGTATGGTGGCAGGTCTTTATTTGACTGTGATGTGTGATGGAGCTCTGAGCACATGCCTGAGTTCATGTAGGAGGCAGACACTGATGTTGTTATGCCCCATGAAGATATGCTGTTGCTGCCATCAGTAGGCAATATGTACATGCTCACCATTGCTGAGGGGAGGAGTGTGGTTGATGTGTATATCTCCATGTACAGCTGGGGTGGACAGGGTGGTGATATTCCCAACTCATCTGTGTGATGCAGGTTGCCTATATCCAAGGCATGTGTGCATGAGGTGTTCTTTACCCCCAGTAAAGGGTGAACTGTGTTGTTTCATCTGAGACTTACAATATATCTGGAGACATGGTTGCAATTGTCCTTGGTGGTGTGGATATGTCCAATTCATAGTCATAGTCAGCCTTACAGGATATCAGCTGTGAACTTACCTGCTTGCTCAGATATAGGTGGACCTGTTTCAAAGCTGTTTTCTGCACCTATTTGTCCTTGTACAGCCAATGTATCAACCTATTATGTGGTTTGTGTATTGCTGCTGTCCACCAAAGTGGATTACTCTACCTTGGTGGAGGTTGGATATACAGGTCAGGTACTACTGTGTCCATATAGCTACAGTAGATATAAAGAGTACACAACCCTGATACACTGCCTGGTAATTGTGCAATTGGAACATGACACCACACTAACTCATTTCATACCAGTTCCCACCTGTAGTGTGACCTATAGCCTGTACAATTCAATTGAAAACATAACAATTGCGTCTGTGAAAACATATGGAAATAATACTCAGTATAATAAGCCAGCTGAATGAGTGTGCACATCCTTAAACTGATATGTTGTGTATGCACCTCTTGAGATGGGTACAGCATTTATATGTCTTGGTCTGGACTCTAACATCATGGCACATCTTCACTTGGCAATAGTTGGTCACCTTCTTAGAAACACCTTTGATTTTATTTCAATGGAATTGTACAGGTTAGGGGTCACATAAAGATGAGAAACATTATGAAATGATCATCTGTGGTCTGATTGTCATACAGCACACATACCTGGCAGTCTAAACAGGGTGTGTACACTTGTGATATCCATTGTATATAGGTGTGGATATAGCTGGTAGTGGTAGGCATAGACAGAGGGTCATAACACAGGTGGATACTTCTCTGATTAATAGCTGAAGATCATGCCTACTCTAGTACCCAAATCAGTATCAGGGCACTGCAACAACCAGTAGCTGTACACATTTCTGTCTGTTGTATGCACTGACACTGATGTTAAACACATGTGCAACATTCACAACCTATGTACCTGAATGCTAGAAACCCATATGATTTAGTTTTGTGCCTTCCAGCTGAACATAAGCATATATACATGTGCTCAGAGGATACCTAGTATACATTTCTGTTGTATGTTAGTATGACACACTGTAGTTACAGTCTTGCCGTTCTATCATATTTCTCAACCTGTTATAGCAGTACGTCTGGACAAATGCACACATAAATGGGTGTCAAAGGGCACATCAGTATTGATACTGTATTAATATGACAGTCTTGCTGAGACAATTCAAGCCCTAGCTAGCCAACTACCTCCTAGCTCCCCTGGTCCTGAAAGTACCACCCCTAGAAACCTATTCGCGTTCAGCATCCAACCATTCACCACTTCACTTATCCATACCTTGATCAAAAAATTAAAACCCACTTCACTATCTGCTGATCAACTCCCTGCCGAGTACCTACAAAAATCAGCTGATGCTATTGCTTACCCTGTCTCAATACTAATCAATCGAACCATAGTAGAAGCTAAAATTCCCACCATCTGGAAAATATCCTATGTAATCCCACTTCACAAAGGAGGCAGCTCTACTGAATTCTCCATTTATAGGCCAATAGCAATACTCTCTCCACTTGCAAAGATTATGGAAAAATGTATTCATAGACAACTCATGCACCACCTAATCTGGAATCACCTTATGGCAGACACTCAGCATGGCTTCCGTCCTCATCACAGCACTACTTCAGCCCTCCTAGCCTTTACCAACACAATAAACCATAATTGCAACAATAATTATATATCCTCAGCCCTCTTCTTGGATCTTTCCAAGGCATTCGATATGGTTGATCACCAACTTTTAATCCACACCCTGCAAACATTCTGTCTAGATACTAGAGCCCTTCAATGGTTTCAATCCTACCTGAATGGTCGACAGCAGGCTGTCCTCTGGCAGAACAAACTCTCTAATCTTCTATCTAACACCCTTGGAGTACCACAAGGCTCTATACTAGGGCCCTTGCTGTTCTCCATCTTCATTAATGACCTTTATACTGTCATCCCAAATGTCAGCTGTATCCAATATGCTGATGACTCTATTCTGATTTGCTCGGCCACATCTCCAATAGAGTTATGGTCAGCTACCCAGACCACCTTTAATACAATAGAAAACTGGCTTTCTGAATGTCATCTGATCCTAAATCCCAAAAAAAACTAAAATGCTGCTATTTTCACCAACACGTAGGTCTTCCACTTTCACCTTTATCATAAATTCAAATGATGGCACAATAATCTCCCCTGACCCCTCTACAAAACTATTAGGTGTCATCATAGACAATAATCTAAAATTCAACCTACATGTTAACCAAACTATCAAAACCATCAATAAAAAAACTAGGGTCACTTTATAGAATAAAAGCCTTCCTAACCCCTCCAGCTAAAATTGCCATAGCTCGCTCTCACCTTCTTTCAACCCTTCTGTATGCATCACCTCTACTCTCAAATTTAAACAAGACTGTCCTTAGCAAACTCACAATTATCAGCTTGGGTGGCTTGAACTACCCAGCATAACCTAGTATAACCAACTGATTATGGCCTATAAAATCCTCTATAATCCAGGCAATACTCCTGCACTTAAAAATATTATCACCCCCTATAACAATCCTAGACTGCTTTGATCCTCTAGCAAACTACTAATTCAGACTAGCAAAATTAATAACACAGCCGGTGACTCTCTCTTTGCAAACTCTGTACGTAGACCCTGGAACTCTCTTCCAGCTGATATTACCTTACTTTCTACCTTAGGTTAATTTAAAACTAGACTTAAACAACATTTGGCACTTAACTGGCTATGTCAATGTATCAAGCCAGGCTAACTCTCTCTAGAATGTGTAAAAATCTGTTAACCAGCTTACTGTGTAATTTAATTTAATCCTGACTTATGCTCAGGATTAACTCTAACCTGTGGAACTTGTTTAACTTGCTTACTTATAGTCTGTTTGTAATATGTGATGCTGGCATTATGTAATGCTGTATCTGCTTACCCTTGGAGCTTTTCTCCCCGGGCCTCCACTGAAAATGGGCATGCATCCAGTCTGACTATCCCGGTCAACAAATGTAAAATAAAAATAAATAAATAAAAAAATAATATAGCTGCACCATACATTAGTAAGTTGATTGCACGGTAGGGTTTGACATCACTGTGATAATCTGGAAGATGTCCAACAGTCACAAGTAGGCTATTATGTTACAATGCCATTGCTTACAGACTGCCAGTGGTTTGGCTGACATAGCACAGGTATATGTGTATGTGACTAGATATCAGTCACAAATGTGCTTATTGTCCAGCAGAGCACTGTACAGTTGAATGTTATTAATTCAATATAGCACATGCAGTTCAACACATATCTGCAACAGTACTCTACTATGCACATGCCCTCTATAGGAGTCTTAGCTTTACAAGGCAAACATGTGTCATACTCATAATCACAGGTAACATGGATATGGAAAACATCCCATTAAATGGCCTAGCAGTGGCACAGTTACAACTGTTTGATAGACACCCCTGGGGTTGTCATATATGAGCTGTTCTTTCCCAGGTGAGTCAGGCTCCTGAGCTGTGATTCCCACTTCACAACCTCTCAGAGCATCACATATGGACAATGCCTAAAATGATGGGGGTAAATAGGGACAGACTTTAAATATACCTTTTACAAACATAGGAAGTTCGTAAAATGATACATTTAGCATTATGGTGAATATTCTTAAGGATGTAGAGTCTTAAACTCAAGTGTTTGTCATTACCTGATGGCTTCAATACTCAGCTATTTGCCAGAAAAGTACAGATCTCAGGAGGAACAGACATAAATACATGATGGTAAAATGTGGACATTCTGTGAAGATCTGTAAAGTTGAGAGATATGTCTGTGATATCTCCCACTGCAGAGAGGGCCAGATGATATGGCCATATCAGCTGTTTAGCAGGACATCAG